>NW_028225666.1:0-222312 GCF_052327205.1 Somniosus microcephalus | reverse complement strand
TTTGCGCCCAAAGAGGGCACTCAGTGGCCTTTGCGCCACTGGCCACACCTATCGCGATATTTAGCGGGGCGCTAATGGCGGCATTAGCCTGTAGCGCTGCGCCGCCACCGATGACGACATCGGTGTGTGCAGCGCCCAGCTATCGCCCCGATGGCCATATTTGGTCGCGCCCGCCTCCTCAGCGCCGGCCGCAAATAGTGACCAGTACACAGGGGCCTACCTGTGGCGGTAGTGGCGCTAATTAAGGTGGAGGTGCGGCCGGGCCGCTTTTTTGGCGCCCGCCTGCCTGCACCTCCTCCATCCCCGGCCTCCTACACTACCCCCCCCCCGCGGCATTGCCAGCTGTTTCCGGAGAGCCCGGCACTTCTCCTTGGTGCCGGGCTCATTTGCCGGCACTCGCGAGCGGGGATCGCGCTGTTGCAGGCACCTCCCCCTTAACAGTGGGAGGAAGGCCTGCAGTACCGCAGCATGCCATGCCGCAGCGTGTGGCGCTGCGGCCCTTAGCGTGCCGATATTCAGTTTCAGCGCCCCAAGCGGGGCGCGGGGAGCCTCGTTTAGCGGCCCGCTTCCATTTGGGGCGCAGAAACTAAATATCCGGATGGCGCAAGTGGCTCCGCACGCAGCGGCAATTCCGGCGCCCAGGCGAGCTTGGCGCCCCAAACTGAATTTTTAGCCCTTTGTGTTTTAAAAGCAACTTTTTTTTTGCTGGAAATGTAGATTTGAAAAGAAACACGCAGAAAGCGGGAAAAAGAAATGAAGAGTTTGGAATCAAGATGGCGGCGACTCACCTCGGTTCAGAACGATAAGGCCCACACACACACGCACCGATTGGTCGACCGTCAGGTCACCGAAGCGTAGGATTGGTCAATCGTCCCGTCACTCGACTCTAGGAGGGCTCGCCCGCAAGCGCCAGGAACCCGCCCCCGCCACGCAGCGATTGGTCGACCGTCGGGTCGCTCGACCGTACGATTGGTCGACCTCGACGTCACTCGATGCTAATGAACGGATAATGAGCGGAATGTTGAAAGTTTTTTGGATACCGCGGGCGCAATTTTTGTCTGGCCGAAACGTAAATACGCTTATGACGGTTCTGGAATCGTAAGCTTTCTTTCGCGGGTGGGATATGTGTCGGTGCAGGCTCGATGGACCGAAATGGCCTCTATCTGCACTGTGGGGTTTCTGTGATTCTGTGATTCTGTGATGTAACACACGTGTAGGTACGCTCTATAACTTTCGAGTTTATTCAATACAGACAGATAGACAGACAGACAGACGGAATGACAGACAGACAGATCGACCGCTTTATATATATAAGAAGATAGATAGGTAGATATAGATGAATTGGCCTCAACTGTCTTCTGTGGTAGAGAATTCCACAGGTTCACCACTCACTGGGTGAAGAAATTCCTCCTCATCTCAGTCCTAAATGGCTTACCCCTTATCCTTAGACTGTGACCCCTGGTTCTGGACTCCCCCGCCATCGGGAACATCCTTCTGTAGGGGGTGGTGTGGGGTGGCGCGTACGCCCAGTCAGTTGTGCCTCTGACTGTTTATGAGCGGTTCGAATCGCTCCCACGCCCCTGGGTTCTAGATACCGGACTTAGTACAAGGCGGCGACACAGAGAAGACTCGAGGAGCATTCGTAATAAAGTGGATGAATTAGCTGCGCAAATAGATGTAAACGGATATAATATAATTGGGATTACGGAGACATGGCTCCAGGGTGACCAAGGCTGGGAATGCAACATCCAGGGGTATTCAATATTCAGGAAGGACAGGCAAAAAGGAAAAGGCAGTGGGGTAGCATTGCTGGTTAAAGAGGAGATTAACACAATACTAAGGAAGGATATTAGCTCTGATGAGGTGGAATCTGTATGGGTAGAGCTGAGAAAGACCAAGGGGCAGAAAACGTTAGTGGGAGTTGTATACAGGCCCCCAAACAGTAATGCTGAGGTTGGGGATGGCATTAAATGGGAAATTAGAGATGCGTGCAATAAGGGCATGGCAGTTATCATGGGTGACTTTAATCTACATATAGATTGGGCTAACCAAATTAGTAACAATACTGTGGAAGAGGAATTCCTAGAGTGTATACAGGATGGTTTCCTGGACCAATATGTCGAGGAACCAACTAGAGATCAGGCCATCTTAGACTGGGTATTATGTAATGAGAAAGGATTAATTAGCAATCTTGTTGTGCGAGGCCCCTTGGGGAAGGAGCAATCATAATATGATAGAATTCTTAATTAAAATGGAGAGTGAAGTAGTTGATGCAGAGACTTGGGTACTGAATTTAAATAAAGGAAACTGCAATGGTTTGAGGCGCAAGTTGGCTAGGATGGATCGGGGAATATTACTTAAAGGGTTGACGGTGAATAGGCAATGCCAAACATTTAAAGATTGCATGGATGAACTACAGAATTTGTTCATCACTGTTTGGCATAAAAATAAAACAAAAAAGGTGACTCAACATTGGCTAACAAGGGAAATTAGGGATAGCATAAGATCCAAGGAGAGAACATATAAATTGGCCAGAAAAAACAGCAAACCTAAGGATTGGGAGCAGTTTAGGATTCAGCAAAGGAGGACAAAGGGATTAATTAAGAGGGGGAAAATAGAGTATGAGAGTAAGCTTTCAGGGAACATAAAAACTGACTGTAAAAGCTTCTATAGATATGTGAAGAGAAAAAGATTGGTAAAGTCAAGCATAGGTCCCTTGCAGTCAGAATCAGGGGAATTTATAATGGGGAACAAAAACATGGCAGACCAATTAAATACATACTTTGGTTCTGTCTTCACAAAGGAGGACACAAATAAACTCCCAGAGATGTCGGGGAATATAGGGGTAAAAATTAATTATCGCCCTGTTTGGGGCGCCGTTATCGGCCGTGCGCAAAATTTAGCGCCTGGTGCTAATTATCGCCTCCAACGGCAAACTTGGCTTTTATCACCCCTGGAGGTGAATTGAGTGCTAAATCGGGTGCTACACACCTCTCTTAAGGCGCAAAGGCCAAGAAGCGAGGAGCTACCTCAGATCGCGGGCGCAGTGCAGGTGCTGTCAGTTAATGATTAAACACTGACACACTGGCACCGGCCAATTCTTAAAGGGGAGGGTCGATCTTGCTCTCCAGCCACACCCTGCTCATTGGAGCCTTGAATCTCGGCCTGGACAGACCTGTGGTTAAATCTTGCAGGCAAGGACTATGGAGAGGGCCAGGGAGCGAGCACAGCGCTTTAGCAAGTGGGCGTTGGAGGCTCTGGTTGGCGCGGTGGAGCGCAGAAGATCTATACTGTACCCAGAGAGTGGCAGGAGGCCTTTGCCATGCAAGTACAGAAGAGTGTGGAGGGAGGTGGCTCAGAGTCTCCTCAAGCAGCATGGTGCCTAGGACCCATATCTAATGCAGAAAAAAGTTCAATGACCTCACTCGGGTCATCAGGGTGAGTGGCTTTTTTTCAATAACTCTCCATCCCTCCATCTCAACCTCACTCTATGGCCAGAGGGTCTTAAAAGCCCCAATGCCCAACACTCACCCAACACCTATGGCCTTTTCATCAAACACACATGCACATTCCACACTTCGCATACAGTAAGGGCTATTAAACTATGGGAGGCACATCAGGCAAGACCATGGCTGTATATTTACTCAGACGCCATCCTTTTTCTTGCAGGCCAAGCTATCTCATAATAGGAGACAGCAGCAACGGACGGGTGGAGGGCGGCCTCAGCTGCAACCCCTCAGCGATCTTCAGGCGCGCATCCACCGGATTGTGGCTAGCCGGGTGATCAGTCCCGTCGCCACTGGAGAGGCGGACCCCATTCTGGATAGCAATGGTAAGGTCATCACCTTTTTGTCCTCTCTCCTTCCACTTGTCCCTCACAACACCAGCCTTTGACACTTTCAATCCAACTTACTAAATCGCTGCACTCATTCCTCCCTTACTGCCACCCTGTCCTCACGCTCAAGCCACTCTTGTACCTCCCTGCTTTCAGATGGTGATTCACCAGGTGAAGAGATGGACCCTCAAGCTGCCAGTGGGAGTGAAGCTGCAGGCGAGGAGGAAGAGGAAGCCGGAGCATCAGCGCCACCCTCTCCCGAGGAAGCCCATGCCCAAATTGGGAACACGCCTTCCCTGGAGGGGAGCAGGGGGGAAGGGTCTGATGAGGGTGAAGCTCCAGGACCCAGCGGTCTGCAGCAACACGATGGGGGTAGGGAAGCTCGGGGGCCTTCTCCCCAGGGGGAGAGTATGCCAGCAAGTCCTGCTGCACTGGACGCAGAGGAGGAGCGGATCCTCGCTGAAATGAACACACAGGCGGTGGAAATGTACAATGAGCTCATGGGTGCAGTGGGAAGGGTGCCCGAATCCATTGAATCATTGGCAAGGAGTGTGGAGCACTTCGTTGTAGCACAGGCAGATGCCACGCAAATGCTTAGTGCTGCAATTCAGTCACTGGCTGCCATGACCCCATCTCCGACTGCTCTCATGCAGACTCAGATTGAGGCCACGCGAGCACTGACTGCTGCCATCCTCGTTGGTTCGGGCACATTTCCCTGGGGCTCTCACCGCGCCGCAGCAGGCCAGCAATCTGTGCTCCAGCAGATTGCTCCGGATGCTGAAGTGCTGCCCCGTGGGAGTGCCAGTGTGTCGGTCGAGCGGGGAGTTGCTGTCCTCTCTCAAGATGACAGCATTCCTGCTGCCACCACTGTCACTTCTCCACTGCACTTGCCACCGCCTGTAGGACAGACTGCTGCCGCCCATGCAGAGTTGGTGCAGTCTGCAGCCGGGCCCTCCAGGCCTAGAGCTGGTCGAGGCCGTCCTTCAAGGGCATCTGCAGTCTCAGGTTGTGACAATCAGCAGCCTTCCACCAGCCTTGCTGCAGCCACTGGGGTCCCATTACGGAGGAGCAGTAGGGTGGGAAGGGGGGAAGTGCACAAGGGAAGGAGATCACCCTCAAAGGGCAAAAAGTAGGAGGTGTGACAAAATGTTGTTCATTTTTTTATTAAAGGCAGAAAGAAGTTCGTGGTCAAATTTTGTTCAGTGTTTTGGACATTATCTCCAGGTTGTGAGAACCAGTTATGTTAATGACTGTTTTTTTGTGTTTCTTTCTATTAGTTTGTCATGCGGAAATGACACACACAGAGTTTGTAAAATAAATACGTTTTTGTATTCAAAATGTACATGTTTGGTTTTTGCAATCATTGTTGCCTTAGCCGGCTTAGGGGTTGCGGGTTGGTTTCATTCATGTTGTTCTCAATGGCAGAAGCCATTTCCTCAGCAGGGGCCTAGAAGCGGCTTGCTATCAGCCGTTGACGGACGGCCCTTCCGTTTCTACATTGTGAGCCTCCCTCCCGCCTTGGTGCTGCTGATGATCATCCTCCTCATCTTCCTCCTCCTCTTCCTACTCCTCCTCTGGTGGTGCTCCAAGACCTGGTGGCATTGGCTGGGTCCTGAGGATTGCCAGGTTATGCAGCATGCAGCACACAACAACGAAGTGGGAGACTTGCTCAGGTAAGTACTGCAGGACTCCTCCAGAATGGTCCAGACAGCGGAACCGTTGCTTGAGCACGCCGATTGTGTGCTCAACGATGTTCCTGGTAGCTTGATGGCTCTCGTTGTACCGCAGCAGGGGTGTTGGGCGTCGGAGCGGTGTCATCAGCCAGGTGCGAAGTGGATATCCCTTGTCCCTGAGAAGCCAACCACCTGGGTGATGCGGTGCCTGGAAAAGTTCTGCCACAGTAGTCTGGCGCAGGATGAATGCATCGTGGCTGCTGCCAGCATAGCATATAGAAACATAGAAACATAGAAGATAGGAGCAGGAGTAGGCCATTCAGCCCCTCGAGCCTGCTCCGCCATTCGATGCGATCATGGCTGATCATCCAAACTCAGTACCCCGTACCTGCCTTCTCCCCATATCCCTTGATACCTTTAGCTCTAAGAAATATATCTAACTCCTTCTTGAATATCTTTAAAGACTTGGCCTCAACCGCCTTCTGTGGTAGAGAATTCCACAGGTTCACCACTCTCTGGGTGAAGAAATTCTTCCTCATCTCTGTCCTAATTGGCTTACCCCTTATCCTTAGACTATGACCCCTGGTTCTGGACTCTCCGAACATCGGGAACATTCTACCTGCATCTAGTTTGTCCAGACCTGTCAGAATTTTATAAGTTTCGATGAGATCCCCTCTCATTCTTCTAAACTCCAGCGAGTATAATCCCAATCTCTCCTCATACGTCATTCCTGCCATCCCAGGGATCAGCCTTGTGAATCTTCGCTGAACTCCTTCCATGGCAAGAACATCCTTCCTCAGATAAGGTGACCAAAACTGCACACAATACTCAAGGTGTGGTCTCACCAAGGCCCTGTACAACTGCAGCAGGACATCCTTGCTCCTGTACTCGAACCCTCTCGCTATGAAGGCCAGCATACCATTTGCCTTCTTAACCGGCTGCTGCACCTGCATGCTTACCTTCAGTGACTGGTGCACAAGGACACCCAGGTTTCGTTGCACTTCCCCTTTTCCCAATCTATCACCATTCAGATAATAATCTGCCTTCCTGTTTTTGCCACCAAAGTGGATAACCTCGCATTTATCCACATTACAATGCATCTGCCATGCATCTGCCCAATCGCCCAACCTGTCCAAATCGTACTGGAGTTTCTCTGCATCCTCCTCATGGCACACACGCCCACCCAGCTTTGTGTCGTCTGCAAACTTGGAGATATTGGCCTAGGAATTTGGTGGGCTGTGCCACCAGTTAGTGCCCAAAGAGGGCACTTAGTGGGTTTAGCGCCACTGGCCATGCGTCCCGCGAAATTTAGCGGGGCGCTAATGGCGGCATTAGCTTGTAGTGCTGCGCCACCACCGATGACGTCATCGGTGTGCGCAGCGCCCCGCTACTGCCACGATCACGATATTTGGTCGTGCCCCCCGCTGTAACATACCTGCGGCGGTCGTGGCGCTAATTAAAGGGGAGGTGCGGGGCGGCCATTTGTTTTGCTGGCCGCCCGCCAGCACCTCCTCGCGCCGCCGTCCCCGGCCTCCTGAGCCCCCCCCCCGCCCCGGGCAGTGCCGGCTGTGTCCCAAGAGACCGGCACTTCTCCTCGGTGCCGGGCTCTTTTGCCAGCACTCGCAATCTCCGATTGCGCTGGTGCAGGCCCCTCCCCTTTAAGAAGGGGAGGAAGGCCTGCAGTACCGCAGTGCGCCGTGCCGCAGCATGTGGCGCTGCGGCACGTTGCGCTGCGATACTCAGTTGCAGCGCCCCAAGAGGGATGCGGGGCACTTCGAGCAGCGCCCCGCTTCTGTTTCGGGCATTGAAACTGAATATCGGGCTGGCACAAGCGGCTCCTTCCGGGGTGGGACTTCGGGCGCCCAGGTGAGCTTGGCGCCCCAAACGGGGCACCACCGAATTTCTAGGCCATTACATCTAGTTCCCTTGTCTAGATCATTAATATATATTGTGAATAACTGGGGTCCTAGCACCGATCCCTGCGGTACCCCACTAGTCACTGCCTTCCACTCGGAAAAAGACTCGTTTATTCCAACTCTTTGCTTCCTTTCTGCCAACCAGTTTTCTATCCAAGTCAGTACCTTACCCCCAATCCCATGTGCTTTAACTTTGTAAGCTAGTCTCTTATGCGGGACCTTATCGAAAGCCTTCTGAAAGTCCAAATACACCACATCCACTGGTTCTCCCTTATCTGTTCTACCAGTTACATCCTCAAAAAATTCCAGTAGATTAGTCAAGCATGATTTACCTTTTGTAAATCCATGTTGACTTTGTCCGATCCTGTCACTGTTTTCCAAGTGCTCTGCTATTACATCCCCGTTTTTTCTCTACCACTTTTTTAAAATAGTGGGGTTACATTAGCTACCCTCCAATCCATGGGAACTGTTCCAGAGTCTATAGAATTTTGGAAGATGACCAGCAATGCATCTATTATTTCTAGGGCCACTTCCTTAAGTACCCTTGGATGTAGATTATCAGGCCCTGGGGATTTATCAACCTTCAATCCCGTCAATTTCCCTAACACCATTTTCCTACAAATACTGATTTCTTTCAGTTCCTCCCTCTCATCAGACCCTATGTTCTCCAACATCTCTGGGAGGTTATTTGTGTCCTCTTTTGTGAAGACAGAACCAAAATATGCATTTAATTGGTCTTCCATGTCTTTGTTCCCCATTATAACTTCCCCTGCTTCTGACTGCAAGGGACCTACACTTGATTTCACTAATCTTTTTCTCTTCACATATCTATAAAAGCTCTTACAGTCAGTTTTTATGTTCCCTGCAAGCTTACTTTCATATTCTATTTTCTCCTTCTTAATTAATCCCTTTGTCCTCCTTTGTTGAATCCTAAACTGCTCCCAATCCTCAGGGTTACCGCTTTGTCTGGCCAATTTATATGCCCTCTCCTTGGATCTTATGCTATCCCTAATTTCCCTTGTTAGCCACGGTTGAGTCACCCTTTTTGTTTTATTCTTATCCCAAACTGGGATGAACAACTTCTGTAGTTCATCCATGTGGTCTTTGAATGTTTGCCATTGCCTATCCACCGTCAACCCTTTGAGTGACATTCCCCAATCAATCCTACCCAATTCGCACCTCATACCAGCGTAGTTTCCTTTATTTAAATTCAGGACCCTAGTCTCTGAGTCAACTACTTCACTCTCCATCCTAATGAAGAATTCTATCATATTATGATCGCTCTGACCCAAGGGGCCTCGTACAACAAGATTGCTAATTAATCCTCTCTCATTACATAATACCCAGTCTAAGATGGCCTGATCTCTGGTTGGTTCCTCGACATATTGTTCCAGAAAACCATCCCGTAAACATTCTAGGAATTCTTCCTCCACAGTATTTTTACTAATTTGGTTAGTCCAATCTAATGCTGTGCCCTTACTGCATGCTTCTCTAATTTCCCTTTTAATGCCATCCCCAACCTCCGTATTACTGTTTGGAGGTCTATATACCACTCCCACTAACGTTTTCTGCCCCTTGATATTTCTCAGTTCTACCCATACAGATTCCGCATCATCAGAGTTAATATCCTTTCTTTCAATTGTGTTAATCCCCTCCTTAACCAGCAATGCTACCCCACCTCCCTTTCTTTTTTGCCTATCCTTCCTAAATATTGAATACCCCTGGATGTTGCATTCCCAGCCTTGGTCACCCTGGAGCCATGTCTCCGTAATCCCAATTATATTATATGCGTTTACATCTATTTGCGCAGCTAATTCATCCACCTTGTTCCGAATGCTCCTTGCATTAAGACACAAAGCCTTCAGGCTTGTTTTTTTAACGCTCTCAGACCTATATGAATTATTATTTACTGTGACCATGTTTGATTTAAACCCTTGATTTCTCTGACTTCCACTTTTGCTTTTCTCCTTCCTGTCTTTTGCTTCTATCCTTGTTTCCCTTTCCTCTGTCTCCCTGCACAGGTTCCCAACCCCCTGCCATTTTAGTTTAAACCCTCCCCAACAGCACTCGCAAACACTCCCCCTAGGACATCGGTCCCGGTCCTGCCCAGGTGGAAACCGTCCACTTTGTACTGGTCCCACCTCCCCCAGAACCAGTTCCAATGTCCCAGGAATTTGAATCCCTCCCCCTTGCACCATTCTTCTAGCCACATATTCATCTGAAATATCCTTCTATTTCTACTCTGACCAGCACGTGGCACTGGTAGCAATCCTGAGATTACTACCTTTGAAGTCCTATTTTTTAATTTAAATCCTAACTCCCTATATTCAGCTTTTAGGACCTCATCCCGGTTTTTACCTATATCGTTGGTACCTATATGCACCATGACAACTGGCTGTTCACCCTCCCCCTCTAGAATGCCCTGCAGCCGCTCCGAGACGTCCCTGACCCTTGCACCAGGGAGGCAACATACCATCTTGGAGTCTTGTTTGCAGCCGCAGAAACGCCTATCTATTCCCCTTACAATAGAATCCCCTATCACTATAGCTCTCCTGTTCTTTTTCCTCCATCCCATGCAGCAGAACCACCCATTTTGCCAGGAAGTTGGTTGCTGCTGCCTTCCCCCGATAAGCCATCCTCCCCAACAATATCCAAAGCAGCATATCTGTTTGAGAGGGGGATGGCCACAGGGAACCCTGCACTACCTGCCTGCGCCTACTACTCTGCCTGGCAGTCACCCATTCCCTTCCTGCCTGTGCAGCCTTTACCTGCGGTGTGACCAACTGATTAAATGTGATATCCACAACGTCCTCAGCATTGCGAATGCTCCAGTATGTCTCCATTCGCAGCTCCAGCGCCGCAATGTGGTCTGCCAGTAGCTGTAGCTGGATACACTTCCCGCACACATGGTCGTCAGGGACACAGGAAGTGTTCCTGATTTCCCACATAGTGCAGGAGGAGCATGCCATGGGGCCGAGCTTTGCTGCTATGACTTGCTCTTTAATTAATTTAAATTAAATCAATACCACCAATTATACTACAATTAAATGGTATACGCAAGGGCCCTTGTTTCCTAGCACTCCCCGCTATACAACAAAGACCTTAGAAACTATAACCACAAAATTAAGACCTTCTAAACTTTATAAACTATGAACCTTAACTGTCAAACTATAGAGTAGTATAAGTACTCACCCAATCAGCTGCTTCCTCCTGCCCGTGTCACGTTTTGAATCGTGACGTGGCTCTGGAACACCGCCGCCGGTCTGCGAGATTGGTAAGCCTCTGTAAAAAAGCCCATGAAAGTGAGTTTAAATACTCACTGAACCTCCGCTCTCACCGCTCCCGACAATGGCCTGTAAAAAAAAGCCTGTGAAAGTGAGTTTAAATACTCACTGAGTCTCCACTCTCACCGCTCCCGACAATACTGCTGACTTCCAGTGGGGGACACTGCAGATGGCCTTGCAGGACGACCTTGAGGAGCTGGTGGCTGGGAGTGTGAAATTGACTGATGGTGTTTCTTCTTCTTTTTCACACTCTTCTTGGTCAACCACTGGCTGGACAGGCTGGATTTCTTGGGTGTCTGAAATGAGGGAGACACGAGGGTAGGGTTGTGGTGAGGGGAGGGCGGGAAAGCAAGAGGTGCATGTTGACACCATGTGCAGCTTGTGCATCAGAAGAGATTGTGGGATGAGGGGGATGTAGGATGTGAGAAGGAGGATAACGTATGAGGATATCGGTATCGTGTATTCTTTCAGCCCCGCCTCTGGCCAAGGGCTCAGCCGTGCCCCTGCCAAGAATGGCCAGTACCATCTCCTCGAAGGGGGTGAGGTGAAGCTAGGAATGTTTGGTAGAGATTGTTGGTAGGTGAGTGATGTGGGGCGGGGTGGGGGGGGTTGTCATGCATTGAGCAGTGTGTGAGGCTAGTGGTGCAGTTGGTAGGAGATGGCTTTTGAAGATGCATTCTCTGACTTTGACCACTGGTCTGAGGTCAGGAAAATTCTTTGGGCACTGGAGTCAGGTCCTGTGGGGGTGGAGGGGCAACACTGCTGGCAGTGACTGCCTTGGTGATCTGGTCCCACATCCTTCTTTCTGGAGGACCTCCTGGCCCCCTGTGGGTAGAGGACCTCTCTTCAAGTGTTGACCCTCTGTACAAAGCTGGAGTGCGAGACCCTGGCCTGTTGAGTCACTTGTGTTAGCGCTGAAACACGCTTTAAGAGCTGAAGACTGCCTATTTTTGAATGATTTTTTCTCAGAAGGTAGTTCACCTTTAAGGGCTCGAGGCTGCTTTCAAAAATGACAGCCTTTCTTTAAGAGAATGCAGCCTAGCTCCAGCGACACTACAGGGACGCAGCACTGGGCCCCCTGCTGAGCGCACAGCCTGAAGCTATGCATTCATCACTGGGCTGTGCGCTAACATCATTAAATCAACAGGCTGCGCTAAAATCATTCAAATCAACAGGCTGCGCTAACATCATTCAAATCAACAGGCTGCGCTAAAATCATTCAAATCAACAGGCTGCGCTAAAATCATTCACATCAATAGGCTGCGCTAAAATCATTCAAATCAACAGGCTGCACCAAAATAACATGCTGCCTGTGCTTTCTTAATGGTTGCAAGCAAATCTAGCCCCACGGTGCCACCGCCCGTTTTCGGGCCTTGTAGAATTTCTAGGCCATTCACTTTAAGGGACAGAAAATCTTGGGCTAGCAAGCTCAGAAGTAAAAAACCCAGGCCTTTATGTCAAAAAAAGTTACAAATAAGGTGCTAACATGCATTTATGTTTTCTTTTAGGAACTTTAAGGGGCCTGTGTCTTAAGCAAAGATTTATTTGCTTCAAAAGTTATTTTGCTTGCTTTTTTGAGATAAGGAGGATTCTCCCTGGTGTGAATGCATTGGCTGGATTTATTTGAACCTATCTGTCACTGCACCTGTGTCCTTGCCAAGATTGGGAAATAAAATAGGAAGTGCAGTTGGTATAATTTTAAGTTTTATTTAATTTTTTTAAATGACACTAAAATTCAGAATTTAGGATATTTAGGCGGGGTGGGGGGGGGGGTGGGGGCAAGGAAGCGGTCAGTAACCTGGGAGAACGGGTTTCCCGCAGGCCCTGCCGAATTTAACAGCAGGGCCTGATTAACATTTCAAAGATCTGTTTCCCACCCGCAGGCATCCAGATGAAGAGGCTGGCTGGCTGCAGGTGGTTAGGCCTGCGGCACGAGGCCACAGAGAAGAGGGAGGGAAGGATTGGGTCGGGGGTGGTCAGGGGCCAGAGGATCATCGGTGGTTGGGGGCCAGGGGGAAGCATCAGGCCGGCTGAGCATTATCAGTGGTTGGGGGGGAAGCATTGATGCCGGCCTGAGGCCCATCAGTGGGGTGGGGGGCAGCACTGGGGCTGGGCAGAGGATCATCAGTGGGGGGATCGGAGGTCTCATGGGGGGTTCGGAGGCCTCGTGGGGGGGATCGGAGGCCTCTTGGGGAGATCGGAGGCCTCGTGGGGGGTTCGGAGGCCTCGTGGGGGGGTTCGGAGGTCTTGTGGGGGGTTCGGAGGCCTGGTGGGGGGTTCGGAGGCCTCGTGGGGGGGTTCGGAGGCCTCGTGGGGGGTTCGGAGGCCTCGTGGGGGTGTTCGGAGGCCTCGTGGGGGGTTCAGAGGCCTCATGGGGGGTTCGGAGGCCTTGTGGTGGGTTCGGAGGCCTCGTGAGGGGTTCGGAGGCCTTGTGGGGGGTTCAGAGGCCTCGTGGGGGGTTCGGAGGCCTCGTGGGGGGTTCGGAGGCCTCGTGGGGGGGTTCGGAGGCCTCGTGGGGGGTTCGGAGGCCTCGTGGGGGTGTTCGGAGGCCTCGTGGGGGGTTCAGAGGCCTCATGGGGGGTTCGGAGGCCTTGTGGTGGGTTCGGAGGCCTCGTGAGGGGTTCGGAGGCCTTGTGGGGGGTTCAGAGGCCTCGTGGGGGTGTTCGGAGGCCTCGTGGGGGGTTCAGAGGCCTCGTGGGGGGTTCAGAGGCCTCATGGTGGGTTCGGAGGCCTCGTGAGGGGTTCGGAGGCCTCGTGGGGGGGTTCGAAGGCCTCATGGGGGGGGTTCGGAGGCCTCATGGGGGTTCGGAGGCCTCGTGAGGCCTCGTGGGGGGATCGGAGGCCTCGTGGGGGGTTCGGAGGCCTCGGGGTGGGGGGGATGAGGCAGGGGTGCTGGATCCAGGAGATAAGTGTAAAGGCATTTACCTCCTGGTTCCAGCAGGCCTCGCCTTACTTTAGCTGCCGTGTTTTCTGAGGCCTGACAAACCCGACCAGCCATTTGAAATGCTGGTTAAATCTGAGGCATGCCAGCCTCATTATAATATTTAAATGGACAACTCGCTTCCTGGGAGCGGGATGGCTGCCCGTCCCCATCCCGCCTCCGTTAAAACTGGAAGTGGGCGGGATGGGGTCGGGATACAGTTTTTTAACACTTTAGCCTCCCACCCGACCCAACCCATCTGTTTTTTGGGGGTTAAAATTTCCCCCAGTGCATCAGTAGTGGAAGTGATTGGTACTGATTTCTTAACTTTTTTTTTCAGTGTGTAATGGATTTCATTTCCAGTACAAGAAAATAAACTTTTTTATAACAGGTTCAAAACAACTCCTCGAAAATAGCCTGTTTCTCCTCTCTTCGGTGCTGCCTGACCTGCTGAGTGTTTCCAGCACTTTCTGTTGTTATTCCTCGAAAATAGTGTTGGTAATAATAATAACTGAATGTTTAATGTGTTTGATATTGCTCTATCTGCTATTTCAATACAGGAAATTAACCCATTTATTTTAATTATAGAAAAGGCATCAAATAAAGGGAAAAAAACGAAACCTTTTTTGTGTGATTGACCCTAGATTCCCTTTAGCACTCATCTCCCTTCAGTAATTTTGAAATCCAGTATGGATGCAAACTGCACTGTAGTTTACCCTGCAACACAAGTGATGGAAAGTTGAACATACCTGGAGTTGAAGTTATGAGCGGCCTATGTCGCACTGCACTCTTCTCTTTATTCTTCATCATCAGGCTGATATCACCTTCGGTTGACGATTGTTGGAGCTGCAGTGACTGTCTTCACTTTAAGACAGGAAGTGGGACCCTGTGTTTCAGACTCTCCGTGATCGCTCTTTCATTGACTTGTTAGGTACTGCAGCTGTGTCACGGCCTGCAGGTTGTGGATGCCATTGGCTAATTCAAGGACTAGCTCATCTGCCCTTTGATGGCATTTCCTCCATCAGGACTCCCACTGTAAAGTCCACGTCTCAATAATACACGGACTGCGGGAGAACAGTTTAACAGGTACTTTACTGAACAGGAGGGTAACGTCAGACTGAAATACAGAAGCCTGCTAGGGCCTTTGATACAGGGGTGGTCACTGCCGGTACTGCAGTCTAAAACCAGTTCTTCCCTTAAAGGTACATAAACAACAATTCCTCCCCTTTTAGATGAACAGTACATAACATTCATTTAACAACTAAATAATAACTAATTACAATTTTCTCGGTACTATATACATCAACTGAAATAATCATTTATAAGTTCAGTCTTTGAGGAAGCTTCCTGATCCTGACTGGATAGCGCCTTTCTCGAGTATCCTGTTCTTGCGGTGGAGTCGATTCTGGCTCATTGTCATTGGTTGGTTCGTCAGCTTCCAATACCACTGCTTCTGAGGTAGACGCAATCTGTACTTCGGGCTCATTACCAGGTGCACCTGATCGTGGTATAGGTTTGGCTTATTCCTGTGACTCTAGAATCTGGTCAGCATGGTGTCTCACGATGCTCTCTCCAACGTCCACTGTGTACATTAGTGGTCCCTGCTGTGTACATATCATTCCTGGCTGCCATTTTTCTGTTCAGTAGTCGCGGGCCAAGACTGGTTGCCCTACCTTGAAGCTCCTGGTTGGCTTCTCATTTATGTGCTGGAACTGCTTATCCTCAACATCTCGTCTTATGTTTGGTTTGAGCAAATCCAGGCGACATCTTAGCCTTCGGTTCAAAAACAGTATGGCTGGAGCTTGGTTGGTTACTGCATGTGTCGCATTCCGGTAAGCAAATAATAAATTATCCACCTTGTGTTGTAGTGGTATGTCATCATTATACATTGCCTTTATGGCCTTTTTAAAGGTCTGAACAAACCTCTCAGCCAATCCATTTGTGGCTGGATGATATGGGGCAGATGTGTAATGTTTCACCCCATTATTCTTCAGGAACCTCCAGAAATCCTCAGACACAAACTGTGGCCCATTGTCGGAGCAAATCTCTTCTGGCAAACCATTCCTGGCGAAGATGGTCCTTAGGACTGCGATAGTTTTCTCCGTGGTGGTGGAGGACATTTTAATGACCTCTGGCCATTTCGAATGGGCATCCACAGTGATTAGAAACATTGGGCTAGATTTTCAGTATAGGCAGTTTTGGGGCGCTAACCTTAGCGCCCGCCCGAAGTTAGCGCCCGCCCCAAAGTAGCGCCCCGTTGCCGGGAATTCAGTGGCTTCACCCTAAGAGGTTGGTGGAGCGCTAAAAGAGGCGTTCCACTACTATCTTTAGGCGCTAAGCCGGCGGTCCAGAGGGATAGCGCCCAGGCGGGGCGCAGCGCGGGTGCGGTCATTTTTGGACTGACAGCAGACCCCGTGGCGCCGACCAGCTCTTAAAGGGGGAAGGGACGAATTGGTCTGCTGCCACGCCCTGCACACTGCAGCCTTGCAAAGAGGCCTCAACACTGCTGCTCAGCCCCAGGGAGTCATGGCAACGCCAGAGAAGGCCCGTCAGCGTGCCCTGCGCTTCTCAGAGGGTGATCTGGACATAATGGTCACAGCTCTGGAGGTGAGGCGCAAGATCTTGTTCCCAGAGAGTGGGAGGAATCCAACCCACCACGACTACACCAAAGCCTGGAAGCAGATCGCCCAGAGGGTGACGTTCACCGGCGATGCCCCCAGGACCCACAAACAATGTCGTAAAAAATACAACGACCTGACCAGGATTGTCAAGGTGAGTAGCCTTTCCAGTCTCCTCCTCATTCTTGCATGTACACCTGACATGATGGGCAAAGGGAGCTGAAAGTCCTATTGGCCAGCCCTCAGCCAGCAGCATTGGGACAGTCATGAGCATCAAATGGCCATTCGGCACTCTACACTTTGGCCAAGCTATTCCACCATGGGAGGCTGTGCACACTACATCAGCGCTTCACTCTGGCCAAGCTATTCCACCATGGGAGGCTGTGCACACTACATCAGGGCTTCACTCTGGCCAAGCTATTCCACCATGGGAGGCAGTGCACACTACATCAGGGCTTCACTCTGGCCAAGCTATTCCACCATGGGAGGCAGTGCACACTACATCAGGGCTTCACTCTGGCCAAGCTATTCCACCATGGGAGGCAGTGCACACTACATCAGGGCTTCACTCTGGCCAAGCTATTCCACCATGGGAGGCAGTGCACACTACATCAGGGCTACACTGCGCACTTACAGCCCGTCCTTTCTCTTGCAGGCTAAAGTAGCCTTTAATCGCCAGGCCCGTGCCAGGGGTGGCCGCGCCAAGCTGCAGAAGCTCACTCGGCTGGAGGAGCACGTGTGTGTGCTCATGGGAGCCCGTGTGATCGTCCCCACAGCGTGCGGAGTATCCGACCCTCCACTGCCCGGCAATGGTAAGGACCTCGCCTTTTGGCCCTCTCGCGTCGCACTGGCCCATCCGAGCTACCTCCTTTGCCACTGTCCCACCAATGCGCTGAATGCCACCAGTCCTAACTCCCTCGCTGACGCCGTCTCCTCACTCTGAAGCTACTCTTGTGCATTCCTGCTTTCAGCTGGTGACGACCAGGACCCTGAAGCTGCCAGTGACAGCACCTCTGAGCAGGAGGAGGAGGAGGAGCAAGCCGGACCATCGGGGAAACAGTCACGTCCCGCAGGTGAGGAGGAAATGCTTGACACCTCCTCACTGGACGAGTGCCTGGAGGAACTGTCGCAGGGCAATGCAGCTTCTGGGACCAGTGGCGTCCAGCCACACAGGAGCCATGCGCGTGGCCCGCGGCCTTCCCCCCAAAGGGCGGAAGGATCAGAGGGGAGTGCTGCTGATCGGCACACTCGCCGCCACCAACGTGGCAAGGGTCCCTTAGTTCGGCCCCCTCCTCCCCAGCGGGAGAGTCGCGACTCCAGTCCGGACACCTTCACCTCGGAGGAGGTGCGGGAGCTGGATAAGATGGCCGAGGATTCGGACCGGCGCCACACGGAGCTCATGAGCGTGGTGGGGCGCATGCCTGAGGCCATCGAGTCGCTGGCGACCAGTGTGCGCGAGTTCGGGGCAGCAACTGCCACGAGTGGCCGCATGCTGACTGATGCCGTCAAGACCCTGGCGGATGTGATGCGCGCGCGCACCAGGACAACAGGGGCACTCACTGCTGCCACACGCGCTGTCTCAGGCAGGCATCGCCAGGGCAGCCGCCGCGCTGGACCATCCCAGCAAGCCGCCCCTCGGCTGATTGTTGCGGATCCTGCAGTGCGGGCCCGGCCGAGTGCCACCGCGCCACAGCACCAGCCAGCGCATCCCAGACGCCAGCTGGCCCACATTGCGCCATCCGTCGCCGCCATTCCCCCACTGGGGCGTCAAGGGCAAACGGCTGCAGCTGATGGTGGCCAGGCTCAGGTGCGCCACTCAGCAGACGGTCCCTCGAGGCCCAAACGCCGTGTAGGCCGCCCCCCAGCGGCATCTGGCGGAAGGGCATCTGAGCCTCAGGCACCTTCCCCCAGCCTCGCAGCAGCCACTGGGCAGAGCTTGCGAAGGAGCAGCAGGCCGGGCAGGGGAGGGAAAAGGCTGGGCAAGGTCTCGCCCTCGTGGGCCACTCAGTAGAGGGTGTGGCCAGCTTTCCTTTTATATGGCGGTGGCCATCTTTATTTTGCCCATGGTTGTGTTGTTGGAGGGCTTATTTTTTGCGTTAGGCCGACGTTGAGGCCCGGTTTGAAGAAAGGTGGAGTGACTCCTCCCCAGTTTGTGGGAGTGAGTCGTTTGTTGGGCTTTTTGTGGGGCCCGTTTATTGTTTTTGGGGATTCATGTGGGAAGGGCTTTTCATTTTTGTGTAATAAAAAATTATCTTTATTCATGCAGTCTCCATGGTTGTTCTTCTTAGTGTTTGTTGGCTTCGCCGGTTGAGGGCTTGCGGAGCGGCTGCATTCATCTTCCCTCATGGCCCCTGGCCATTCCCTGACAGGGGGCTTAGAAGTACCGTGTAATAAGGTGGCGTCGAGCGGCCCTTGGCCCTGGTCGCTCCCTCCTGGGAACGTACTCCTGCTCCTCCTCCTCCTCCTCCTCATGCTCCTCCTGCTCCTCCTCCTGAGGTGCTGGTCCAACGTCAGGTGGCAGTGCCTGAGTCCTGCGGATAGCCAGGTTGTGTAGCATGCAGCAAACCACCACAAATTGGGAGACCCGGTCTGGCGAATACTGGAGAGCTCCTCCGGAGCGATCAAGGCAGCGGAACCGCTGCTTGAGGACCCCAATAGTTAGCTCGATGATGTTGCGGGTGGTTTGATGGCTCTCGTTGTAGGCCTCTTCAGCAGCGGTCCTGGGCGCGCGGAGCGGGGTCATGAGCCAGGTGCACAAAGGATAGCCTTTGTCCCCGAGTAGCCATCCTCTTGGGGGAGGCTGTGCCTGGAACATGTCATGCACAGTACTCTGCCGCAGGATAAAGGCATCGTGGCTGCTGCCTGGGAAGCTGGCATTGACTGCCATGATGCGCTGCTTGTGGTCACAGACCAGCTGCACATTCAGAGAATGGTAGCCCTTCCTGTTGCGATACTGCTCGCCATGCTCCAGAGGGGCCCGCAAAGCCACATGCGTACAGTCAATGGCGCCCTGCACCAAGGGGAATTCCCCGAGTCTGGAAAATCCCAATGCGCGCTGATGCTGGCTCTCCAGGGCCATGGGGAAGGAGATGAATTGGCTTCTCCTTCTGAACAGTGCTTCGGTCACCTGGCGGATGCAGCGATGCGCGCCGTACTGGGAGATGTTTGCTATGTCCCCAGCAGCGTATTGGAAGGAGCCAATGGCATAGAAGTTCAATGCCACCGTCACCTTCACTTCCACCGACAGAGAGGTCCTGCACCTGAGCTTTGGCCGCAGATCTTGGCGAAGCAGGTGGCAGATCTCTGCAATCACCTCCTTTCGGAATCGGAGCCTTTTAACACATCGCGGGGCACTCATGTTTAGGTAGGAGCGCTGCTGGCGGTATAGCCTGACTGGGTAAGGCCTACGTGGCCGACGCCTGTAGCCCCCTCTGCCTCTAGCCAGGGCTGCCCCTCTCACAATGCGTCTGCGAGCCCTACGGACATGGAGCTGCAGCTCCGCGTTGGCACCCCATGCAACCCCCATCAAATCCTGGCAAACACTCAAATTTCCAAAAGGCCACTTGCAGCGCTCTGGCCTGAGTCCAAAAATACCTGCGCTCTTGCTGCTTGAAACCAGTTAGCTATCCTCCTTGTTGTGTCTCCAGAAATGCGTTGCACAAGAGTGTTTTCTGAAAAAAGGCTGGCCTTTATACTGGAGAGCACGTCCCCTTTAATTTGCGCCCCCCGGGGCCCGCGCTGGTTGTGTTGCGTTCCTTTTTCCAAACGCTCCGGCCGCCAGCCGCACAATGGGGCGGTCCGACTGAAGTTTGGAATCGGGGCGCACAAAGGGCGTTGCACGAGGATGTGACGTCATTTTCTGCGCGCGCATCCGGGCGGGCGCTAAACTTTGCACCGGCGCTAACGGGCAAATTAATTTGGGGCGGGGTGCAAACTGCGCTGCGCACGGGCGCTACACGCATAGCGCCCGAAAATCACTTCTCTTAAGGCACTAACTGCTGGCGCTATCAACTGAAAATCTAGCCCATTGAGTCCATAAATGGACCAGCAAAATCAATGTGTACCCATTGCTATGGAGATGAGGGCCACTCCCATGGATGTAGCAGGGCCTGTGGTGGAGCGTTTTGGACCTTCTGGCATCCTGTGCATCTCTTGGTCATATCCTCGATTTCTTTATCGATTCCCGGCCACCAGACAAACGCCCTGGCTAGGCTCTTCATTTTTACCCCTCCCAGATGACCCTCATCAAGCTCATTGAGCACGCTATCTCTCAACTTGGGTGGAATTACCACTCGGGATCCACACATCAAGGTCCCCCGGCACACTGACAGCTGTCCTCTCCTTGGCGAGAATGCTGGCAACAGTGAATCGCCATATGCTGGCCATCCCTTCACCGTCAAATCATAGACCCGAGAGAGTGTCGGGTCATTTCGTGTTTCCTTCTCTATACTTGAGTTTGTAACAGGCAAACATTCGACTATGGTCGCATGGAATATCTCAACAGGGTCCACTGCAGGTGCTTCTTCTACTGTAGGCAACGGTAGGCGCGACAGCCCATCAGCGTTTCCATGCTGTTTCGTACCCTTGTACTCTATGTCGCACTGATGTGCCCCTAGAAAAAGTGACCATCTTTGCAGCCGTTGCGCCATCATCACCGGAACGCCCTTCTTTGGGTTAAAAATGGAGACCAGGGGCTGATGATCAGTCAGTAGTGTGAATTTCTGCCCGTGCAGATAGTGATTCATCTTCTTCACCCCCCACACCAGGCTGAGGGCCTCCATGTCAATCTGGGCGTAGTTACGCTCGGCTGAGGTTAGCGAGCGCGACACAAAGGCTATTGGCCTCTCTGAACCATCAAGGAATTTGAGTGACAGCACCGCTCCAATGCCGTAAGGTGACGCATCACATGCCAACCGAATCGGTAGTGTTGGGTTGTAGTGGGCCAATATTTCTTTTGAAGTGATTAGGCATTTACATTTCTGAAAGGCACGCTTACACTCATCACTCCATTTCCATGTTACTCCAGTTTGCAGCAGGGCGTTCAGTGGGTGCAGAATTGTAGATAAATTCGGCAAGAACTTATGGTAGTAGTTCACCAACCCGAGGAACGACCTCAGTTGCGACACATTTTCCGGTGCTGGAGCCTTGACTACAGCCTCAATCTTGTCCGGCGACTTATGCAACCCTTCCTCATCAATCATGTGGCCACAATACGAGATTTGTCTTCTGAAGAACTCGCATTTGGGGTGGTTGGCTCGTAGCCCATATTCCTGTAATCTCGTGAGCACCTGTTCCAGGTTGGCAAGGTGTTCACTGTCATTTTCGCCCGTAACCAGGATATCGTCCAAATAACACTGGGTCCCCGGGATCCCTTGCAGGACTTGTTCCATCGCCCTCTGCCAAATAGCCGGGGCCGATGCTACCCCAAATACCAGTCGATTGTACTGGTAAAGGCCTTTGTGAGTGTTTATCGTGAGGTATTTTCTAGATGCTTCTTCCACCTCCATTTGAAGATACGCTTGGGCCAGATCAATCTTTGTAAAACGTTTCCCTCCAGATAGTGAGGTGAAAATATCTGCTATCCGCGGAAGTGGATATTGTACTGTGTGCAGGACTGGGTTCACAGTCACCTTGAAGTCCCCACAGATGCGAACCTTCTTCGGCTCCCCAGGCGTGCTGCTCCATGCTTTCTTCATTACAGGAACGATGGGTGTGGCCCACTCGCTCCAGTCCACCTTGGACAGCACACCCGAACGCTCCAGACTCTCCAGCTCTGCTTCAACGGCTGGGCAGATCGCATATGGCACCGGTCTGGCCTTAAAAAATTTTGGGTTTGCGTTATCTTCAATCTTTATGGTTGCCTTTACTCCTTTTAGAGTCCCAAGTCCTTGTTGGAACACCTCTTCCGCGTCAGATAGAATTTGTGACAGACGTCCAGGTGCGACGTCATCATCCTTTTTGTCAGTCACAGTTAGCGCCTGAATGGAATGCCAATCCAATTGTATTTTTCGGATCCATTCACATCCCAATAATGGTGGTCCTCCATCTCGTAGTGTATACATATATAGTTTTTGTGTTTCCTTGCCGTTATATTTAATTGGCACCCTTATTTTTCCTCTGGGGTAGACCTTTTGCCCCGTGTACGTCTTCAATACAATAGACGTGTCCTTTAAGGGTATGTGTGAGAATAGCCGCTCATAGTCTCGTCGATTCATGACAGTTAGGGCTGATCCTGTGTCCAATTCCATCTTTACTGGGGACCCTGCTATCATGAGGGTGACCCAAATGGTTCGGTGATCCTCCTTTGCGATCACGTTGTGTAACTTTAGACAACTTAGTCTCCTGCTCCCGGAGTCCTTATCACTCTCCTGATCTTCCAAACTACTGTCTGTCAGTTTCTTTACTTTCTTGTACTGTTCCTTAGTAGTTCTTGTCGTGTTGGTTTTCTTTCCCGACCTGCAGACTCTTGCTATATGTCCCATTTTTCCGCATTGCCTGCATACTTTGTCCTTAAACCAGCAGTCCTTCTGCTCATGGGTTGTTCTGCCGCAGCGATAGCACTTTTCTGCTCCATACGCCATTTCGTTAGCGCTGTATTCTTGTGGTTTCAGTTGTATTTCCACAGCTCCCCGTGCTGCTGCTTTGTAGGATACTGCCACGCTGAAAGCCTGTTCTAGCGTCAGGTCCTTTTTCGAAAGTAGTCGTTTCTGGGTTCCTTCAACCTGGAGCCCGCAGACAAACTTATCCCGTAAGGTGTCTGCCAGTCCTGCTCCGAACTGGCAGTGCTTCGATAACTTGCGTAGTTCCGTAAGATAGTCAGCATTGCTCTCATCTTTGTGCTGGTTTCTTTTATGGAACTTGAACCTTTCTGCTATCAGCAGCGGTGTAGGGTTTAGGTGTTCCTGTAAGATATTAACAATCTCCTCAAAACTTTTCTCCATTGGTTTAGCTGGGTTAATTAAATTCCGCAATAGGCCGTACGTACACGCGCCCATCAAATTCAATAATACCAACGCCCTCTTTCCATCGGCCACCTCATTTGCCTTGCAGTACACTTCAATTCTTTCCACATACGTGGTCCAGTCTTCTACCTCGTTGTCGAAAGCAGTGATACTGCCACTTTTCGGCATCTTGGGTGATTTAAAATGGTGCCTCCCGTGCTTTTCCTTCTTCCCCAATGGAATAAAATGGCACCTCCCGCACTTTTCCTTCTTCCCCAACGGGATAAAATGGCGCCTCCCGCGCTTTTCCTTCTTCCCCTTGCTGCCACGCTGCTCCTAGCGTTCTACAGGGTAATGGCGGCGACCCGCGGCTTCGGCGCATCTCGCTTTCCTTCCCCCCGTTTATTTTCTCTCTGCCGCCCGGTTCTTGAGCACCAACCATGCCCTGTGCGATCCACCCTCTCTCTCTCTTGTTTTCTTTCTCCGGCGACGCTGCGCGGCCCGTTTTGTAGAGCCGCTCGATCGAGCTTGAGCCCGCCGGAGTCCGGAAAGATCAGCGCACTACCTGCTACCAGCACGATTTGCTGGAACACCTTAACTGGGGAGCCAAGCACAGCTCTCCACAGCCTCTCCCGCAATTCTCCGAACACCGATGAATTCTTTGGGCGGTTGCCCGCGGTCGACGCCCGTTGCTCAGACTACGACCTCCAAGAAATCTCCTCTCAGGGTGAGATCCCCGTGAGATGATGCCACACTGCAGGTGAGTTCGAACTTACTCGTCGCCACTGTAAAGTCCGCGCCGCAATAATACACGGACTTCGGGAGAACAGTTTAACAGGTACTTTACTGAACAGGAGGGCACTCTTTTTGTTTGAACCTAAAAAAAACAAATTGGACTGTAAACAAAAGTTCAACTAAAACTTAACAAATCAAATTAAAATTTGGTTTTCTGGGTTGATAATGCACTCCAGTCCCCGTGGCGCCCACCGGTCGCGGAAATACTCAAGCGCACCGGCGGACCCCGCGTGCTCCATCTCCAGGGCCACCCGGGCGCGAACATGGCAGCGGAAGAGAGGCAGGCAATCTGGCTGGACGACCCCCTCGACCGCCTGCTGCCTGGACCAATTGATGGCTCTCTTGGCCAGGCCCAGGAGCACTCCCACGATGAGGTCCTCCAACCTGCCCGCTCCTCTCCGCACCGGGTGACCGTAGATCAAGAGCGTGGGACTGAAGTGCAACCAAAAATTGAGGAGCAGCCCCTTCAAGTAGCGAAAGAGGGGCTACAACCTCCCACACTCGATATAAACGTGAAACACGGACTCCTCCAGGCCGCAAAAAATGCAGGCGGCCTGGGAGTCCGTGAACCTATTTAAAACCTTATTGCACGGGACCGCTCCGTGCAACAACCTCCAGGCCAAGTCCCCGATGGAACAAGGGAGGACTCCCATGTAGAGAGCCCTCCATTGGGGACCTCCGCCGGTCGGCAAGACGCCACGCCAAGGCGTGTCCGGACGGCAGACGAAGATGGCAAAGTGGAGAGTGTGCAGGAGCAGCCCGTACAGGAAACCCCTCCGCGTGGAATGAAAAGGCACGGAGGGTATTTCCTCGAGACGGCTCAAGTTGTGAGGCGCCAGTTCCCGAGGGGAGTTTCGGGGCCGGGCGCCGATGAGGAATTCCATCCGAACATGGGTAAGCTCGGACGGGATCGCCCCACGTGCTTGAGCCGCCTCGATACACCTAGTGGAGTTGGGACCCAGTGCCACTTTCACCGACTCGATGGCTTCGACCGCGAGTCGGACGTCAGCCCAGGACAGGCGCCGCGCCAGCTCCTCCGGCGCCATCCAGCCCGCTCCTCCGCCATCGAGCAGGTCCCCGACTCTGGTCACCTTGCCAGGCACAGCCCTGCCCTCCACCAGCCGCCTGAACCTGCGGTCGTGGAGGTGCGGATTCCTGAGCAGCGGCTCCTGAAGGAGAGCCGCCGCTCCTGACGGAGGAGAGCTCCGCCTGGAAGCGACGTAGTTCCAAACCCATAGCAGTTGCTGGTAGAAGACAGGCAGCTCCTGCAGGCCGGCATGCCTGCCGCCCATTTTCACAAACAGGAGCTGCGTGTCGTAATTGAGGCCGTGCAGCTGGCGGAAGAAATACGTCACCAGCGCACACCATCTCGGAGGATTGTCGACATACAGGTATCTCTGCAGCGTCTGAAGACAGAAAGTCGCAGCCTGGGTGCGAAGGCACACCAGCGCCTGACCGCCCTCCCTAAGCGGGAGACACAGAACCGCGGCAGAGACCCAGTGCTTCCTTTTGTCCGAGAAGAAGTCGATGAGCTTCTTCTGCATCTTGGCGACAAACGCAGGGGGAGGGATCAAAGTGACCAATCGGTACCACAACATGGCGGCCACCAGCTGGTTTATGACCAGCGCTCGACCCCTGTAGGACAACACTCGGAGCAGTCCTGTCCAGCGTCCTAGGCGAGCGGTGACTTTGGCCTCCAGCTCTTGCCAGTTCGCCTGCCAGGCGTCCTCGGCAGGGCTAAGGTAGACTCCCAAATAGAGGAGGTGCGTGGTGCTCCAGGCGAAAGGCCTGAACTCGTCCGGCAGGAAGCCCACCCGCCACTGACCCACCAGGAGTCCAGAACATTTCTCCCAGTTGACCTTGGCGGACGATGCGTCCGAGTAAATCTGCTGGCATTCCCGCATCCTCCGCAAGTCAGCGGGATCCATGACCGTGAGGAGTACGTCATCGGCGTAAGCCGAGAGGACCACCTCCACGCCCGGCCCTTGCAGAGCCAGTCCCGTCAACCTCTTCCGCAAGAAGCGCAGGAAAGGCTCTGCGCAAACGGCGTATAACTGACTGGAAATGGGGTATCCCTGACGCAGCCCCCTCCCGAAGCAAAGGGGCGCCATCAAGGAGCCGTTAACTTTAATCAGACACTCCGCGGCGGCGTTCAGAAGTCGGATCCGGGCGACGAACTGCGTCCCGAACCTGAATGCGCGCAGAGTCCCGAAGAGATACTCATGATCCACCCTGTCGAAAGCCTTCTCCAGATCCAGGGAAAGGAAGGTGACCGACAGACCAGCCCTCTGGGAGTGGTGACCAGGTCCCGGACCAGATGGATGTTATCGTGGATGGTCCGGCCCGGGACCGTGTAGGACTGGTCGAGGTGGATCATGTGGACCAGCACGGTGCCAAGGCGAGCAGACATGGCCCTGGCAAAGATTTTATAGTCCGTGCTGAGGAGGGAGATCGGGCGCCAGTTCTTAAGGAGGCGGAGTTCGCCCTTCTTAGGCAGCAGGACAATGACCGCCCTGCGCCAAGAGAGGGGCATCTCCCTGGTCGCCAAACTTTCCCCCAGGACCCGCGCGTATTCGCCCCCCAAGACGTCCCAGAACGCCCTGTGGAACTCCACGGTCAGCTCGTCCAGCCCCGGGGACTTTCCCCTGGAGAGCTGGAGGAGGGCGCCGGTCAGCTCCGCCAGGCTTAGCGGAGCGTCCAATTTTTTGGCGCCCTCCGGGCAGACCTTCGGCAGGTCCTCCCACAAAACTCTGCACACATCCTCGCTGGACGGATCTGGAGAGAACAGAGCCCCTTAATAGGCGCGGGTCTCCGCGCTGATTCCCTCCGGATCCGAGACCAGAGATCCGTCGTCAGCCAGCAGCCCGAAGAGCTGCTTACGGACCCCCCGTCTTTTTTCCAGCGAGTAGAAGAAGGGGGAGCCGCGGTCCAGGTCCCGCAGGAGCTGGATCCGCGACCTAACGTACGCGCCTCGGGACCCTGTAAGGATTTCGGGGGTTTCGTTTAAACTGGTTTAAAGCAATTTTCCTGGTCTTGCAGCCTTTGCCTGCACATCAGACCAATTCCAATAAAACCAATTTACAAACAGCGGTTTCTAATCGCTACCCCTCCTTTAGTTCTGAGTGGAGGAACTTATAATTAATGATATTAAAACGGAACACGTGGTTTGGATGAGAGAAAATTATCAAGCTTTATTAACTAAAAGAAACTACAATCACAATATCAAACTATCCCACACGAACACAGTAAAATTGTAAAACTATATATCAAGGGGGTACACATGGCAAAAACGAGGGGTACAATGGCTACAATGTTGTTTAAACAATCTTAGCAATTCCCTTAAATCACCATCCCCCCTTAACTCCTGCTAGGTTGCCTTGTTGAGAGTCAGAAAATCTCTGCTCACATGGTCCAGCGAAGAGAGAGAGAGAGAGAGAGAGCTCACCTTATCGTCCCAGGACGTCAAGAGTCAAGAGCCAAGAGCCAAGAGCCAAGAGAGCGAGCTGGCTGCTCAGCCCTTTTTTATACCTGGTGAGCCCCTCACATCCGTGCCTTGCAAGGGCTGTGTGCAAAATTAACCCCAAAGCTGTGATAGGCTAACTCAAAGTGGTTAGATTGAGTTAATGTGATTTTCAGAGCTCCCTTTGCTGAAACAAAAGGGAGATACATCTGCTCTATAGTCCAGTACTGGGTGATTGGAAACCCATTTAAAGTAAACGCTTCCCATTCAAGGTGCAAACGTCTCTTCTGCAGTTTCAGGTGTATCTAAACAAATGCTAATAGCATTCAGTTGCTTTGTAAACAAAGCATTGTCCTTTGTCTTCATTGAACCTTACTTCCAGACACAGAAAGCTGCATTCCAAACCTCTTTTGTCCATGTGGTGTGACAGCCATTTTATCTTTGGAAACTTAAAAAGCACATTGCCCAGGGATACTTTAATCAAAAACATGAATCTTCAGAACTGTAAATCATTGCGAATTCTTACACCCGACGAGCTGCAGGTCCTTCAGCGCGCCCTTCTTCTCTTCGTACACCTTCCGCAGGGTCGGGTCCTCGACGACCTGACCGAGACGGGACTCCAGGTCGAGCACCTCCTTCTCCAACCGCCCGACCCAGGCCTCCCGCCTCTTGGTCGACCCCTTCGCGTACTCCTGACAGAAGAGGCGGACGTGAGCCTTGCCCACGTCCCACCATAGCCTCAAGGAGGGGAAGACCCCGAGCTTCCTCCTCCAGTCGGCCCAGAACTGACGAAACGAATCCCGGAACCGCGCGTCCTCCAGCAGCAGGTTGTTAAAATGCCAGTACGCGGACCCCCACCGCACGTGCAGCGGAGCGAGCTCCGCCCACACCAAGTGGTGGTCCGTGCACGGCACCGGCCGCATGGAGGCAACGGAACGCAGGAGACGTATGCCCGGGAAATGTAGAGGCGGTCGATTCTGGACCTTCCTCCCCCAGACCTCACGCTAGTGAAGGCGCTGGAGTTGGGGTGGAGATTTCGCCAGACGTCCACCAAGTCGAAGGACCCGACCAGGTCCCTCAACTTCTCCATCACCACCGGGCTTCGCGGGGGACCCGAACGGTCCCTCGCCTCGAGGGTGCAGTTAAAATCCCCCCCGAGGATGACGCACTCGCCCACGTCGACGGAGCCCAAAAGAGCGGACACGTCTTCGAAGAAGCGCACTTGCTGCGCACAGGTCTGAGGGGCGTACACGTTCACTAGATGGAGCGGCACACCCCCCAGGCGAACAGTGACCTGGAGCAAGTGGCCCAGCACGTGCTCCTTGACCCCCAAGATCTCCGGCTGAAAATGCAGGGCCAGCAAGATAGCCACCCCACTGGAAATGTTGGAGAGGTGACTCATGCTGACCCCTCCTTGCCACTCCAGGAGCCACGTGGCTTCGTCTCCCGGAACGGTGTGGGTTTCTTGCAGGAAGCACACCGCATACTTCCCGTCCCGAAGGACCGAGAAGTTATTGAATCTGCGCCGCGCCTCCCTGCTGCCATTGATGTTGAGGCTGGCTATGGTTATCTTCATGTCAGAAGCATAGTGCAACCTCTACCTACACCTAACTGGGGGAGGAAGCGCAGCCGCTGGTCAGCCGCCATTTCCTCAGCAGCCCAGTGAGGAACGTTCTGAGCCGACGCAGATCAAGCGGGTTCACGCCCTCGCCCATGATCTTAACGGCGGCGCAGATGGACACCATGAGCAGCGCCAGCTCCGACCACCTGTCGAGGGCCAGCCAGACCTTATTGTGCCGACCCAGGCACGTGGCCATAAAGTCCCGGAGTTCCCTTACGGGAATGAGGGGAGACTTGGCAAGGGGCACGAGGTCATCCATCGCCTCGTCGGCGCTGGAGTCCAAACCATCCTCCGTGCCCATCACCGAGTCCCCATTCTCCTCCAGGGGGTCGTCACCAGCGGCCGACCCGTCCGCCGCGCAGTGCGGAGCGAACGGCTCGGCTGCACCAGCCAGCCCCGCCTCCGCCCGGATCCCACCCCCAGGATCGGCGGCAGAGGATTCCTCCCTGTGCTCCTCCAGGGGCGCTGGGCCAGAAGACGGCGGCGGTTCAGAGCTCCCCTCCGCCCCAGACGCCGGAACGACCGGAGAAACCGGGGAGAGAACAATTCCCAGCTCCTCCAGTACGTCCGGCACCAGATACGCAGCCAGGGGGCCATCCTCCTCCCCGCCACCAGCCTCCGACCCAGCAGATGGGGCATTTTGAATTAAAACCTCTACCAGGTCGAGCAGCCCCTGGGAGATGTCCGGGTCGCATTGGGCGAGCTCATTTTCCTCGAGCTCGCCCGACCCAGGCCCCAGGCCGCCCGACCCGGCGAGGGCTAACGGCACCGATAAAATGTCAATTTCTGCCGCGGGTTGTTCCGCGACCCCCCCCCACGGGCAGGGTCTCGTCCCCATCCCCGGGAGGCACGTGCCGGACAGACACATCTGCCTCAGCCTCCCGAGGGACAGGCGACCCCTGCCGATCGCTGGTGATGATGACAGCGGGGGGGTGGGGGCGCAGTACCCGCGGCGGGCAACGACTCCCCCTGCTCGGAGGGACCTTCCTCCTCCCGGTCCTCCTCCTCTTCCAGGGGGTCGCGCCTTCTTTTTAGCACGGAGGGAGCGAGCGAGACCTCCATATCTGCAGAGGCCTCCTCCTCTGCTCCCTCCGGCGGAGCAGGTTTGTCGTGTTCCTCGGGCCCGAGCCCGGCCGCAGGTAATGGCGTTTCCGCAACGGCGGTTGCGACCACAGGCTCGGGCACGAGGCCCCTCCCACTCGCGTCTGCCCCAATTAACTCCGCGAGGTGCGCGGGTGTAAGGGGTGCAAGGGGCAAGGGCTGGCCCTCCACGGGGGGACCCGCCCTAAGGTGTTTAGTTTTTCGCCGCGCCTTCTTTCCAGCCGGACGCGCTCCCTCCCCCCCGCCGGAGGCCTTGGTGGCATCGGCCCCCGACGTCGACCGCGCATCAGATGTTCCCGACGCGCGGGCAGATCCGGGGGGAGGAGTGGCGGCGGCGCCAGCCTCGGCCGCACTAGACGATCTGGCGGCCTTCGAGGCAGGGCAGTTTTTTCTGATGCACCCCACCTCCTTGCAGGCGTGGCACCGCACACCGTCCGACGTCCAGAAGACGCGATAGGCGGTCCCCTCGTGGAGGACGAAGAAAGCCCCGTCGGTGTCCTCCTCCCGCGCCAGCTGAATAAAAAGCTGGCGTCGGAAGGAGAAGACGTGGCGAAGGCTGGCTTCCCGGAAGCCGAGCGGGATGGGCGTAATCCCCGACCTCACCTCCCCGAGTTGGCGTAAGTGGGGGAGGAGGAGCTCACCAGGAACAAAGGGCGGGACGTTAGAAACAACCACCCTCTGCGCGGTGGCCTCGAGGGGGTCCACCGTCAGGAAGGTCCCGCCCATGGTGAGCCCCTTGGTGACGGCCAGGGACACCGCCCGCTCTGACCCCAGGAAGAACACAGCCTTCCCGTACATTTTTGAGGCCGCTACGATGGCTGAGGTGCCGACAACCCCAGCCATGGCTTTACTGCAGGCCTCAATAATCATAGTGGGGTGAGTGTAGCTCTTCACCCCAAGCTTTTTTGTCATCAGTCTGAATGGTGACGGGGCAGCAGAAGCAGCGGGAGCAGCTGTGGCTGTGGCTGCCACTCCCGCATACGTCTTGGCTGGCCCCGTCACCGGCGAAGATGCAGTCGCCATTCTGGGGTGTTATTATAAAGGGCTACACTCACCCCAAGTCACAGGCCTGAAGGTGGAAATGGCCTCAGGTATTTTTTGGTCCTCTACTGAGCAGAGGGAGCTGTTTAAAATGAAGGCACACCTCTCCCCCTATTGACTGAGATTGGGAGAGGGGCCTTCTCCCCTCTGCTCAATAAGCAATTAATGAATAGAGTAAATTGAGGTGCCTTAGAGAAAGAGGCAGAGAGAGACAAAGAGAGAGAGAGAGGGGGGGGTGGGAGGGAGGGAGGCCACAAGGGCAGGGTTGCCACTCAGGATGGTGGGTGGGTGGGTGTTGGCAGGGGTGCACTCTCCTGATGGAAATTTAAAGTCTTTGATGGTAGTGGTCTTCTGGCAGGGGGAGAAGATGTCTTCACCTGGGAAAGCTGGAGATGCCCCAGGCTCAGTCCCACACCAGGTCTTAACGATGTATTATGTGAAATGGGCTTCACCTAGGCAGCTCCAGCTTTCCCAGGTCAGGCAATAGAAGGGGTGCTTATTAGTGGTGTGTGTGGCCTAGTTTTTAGCAAGAGCCACACACACACACAGACACCCCTTGATGTTCCGGCCTTGTTTCTTCTTTTCTCCCCCCACCTAAAATACAAAGTCTTTGGGAGAGTGCCCCAAATAACACCCACCTGTAGATATTCTGAAAGATGATATTCCTCCCTCCTTCCGAACAGTTGGTGTTGGTTGATGGTGGTTTCTCTCCCCTCTCTCCCTCTCCTGAAGTGGAGGCCAATTTGGGGAGGCAGTAATGGGAAAGGCCTCTCCCCTGGTTGATGTTATTGCAGGCCTCCTTTCTCCTTCTCCTCCTCTGTCCTCTCTCTCCAGGCACCTCAATTGTGGTGATGATGGTGGAGGTGGAGGTGGTGGTCTATCGTTCTCCTCCTCTTCCTGGTCAGGAGGCCACCACTTTCCACTCTCCACTCTCCTGGTCTGGCTGCTCCTTCTCCTCATGTGCTGCTGCACAGCCAGCAATGCTGAGAATGAGGTCTAACAGAGGGTACCGTCAGACTGAAATACAGAAGCCTGCGAGGGCCTTTTATAAATGGGTGGTCACTGCCGGTACTGCAGTCTAAAACCAGTTCTTCCCTTAAAGGTACATACACAACACCCACTACCCTCCTTCAGATGCTCATCTATCTGACGCCATTGACACTTTCTGGAGGTGGTCTACTTAACCGCCATCCAGTCACAGGTGGTATCTACTGTCATTACGGTAGCAGATTTCAACAACTGTTATACAATACATGGCTGCTTTTGAGCTGTCAGCTTTTTGAAGCCATTGGTCATGTTCTGCTAGTTTTGTAGCTTAGTGTATATACAGCAGCAATGATAATCAGCATGTGGCAGTAGCATTAATACATCCCAAATGAGTCGCTTGATCCTTATTCTTCAAATCCAACAAATATCATTCAGTACGGACAGCCAATATCTTGTGTGGCAGCATTCTCAATATATTCTAGTTTTATTAGCAATGTTGAACTGTTTAGTGTCTGCTACTGAGTTCAATTGATAAGATATTTCTTTGGATGCACCTTCAGGTAATTGCCGTTCTGCAAGCTTCACCTGTCCAATGCCATGGTATTCTCTGAAATGCTCGCACATATGCTAAGTTGAAATCAGTTATTCATTTATCAACTCCAGGGCCCATCACTCATTCAAAGTTTAAATAATTCTTTTCAGTTCTGATGCTGATTGCAAGAAAATTGAAGACTAGAAGATTCAGTAGAATAATAGTAGGATACTATTGTGTACTCAACCACACTGAACTTCTGATACTTCCCATTCACACCTTGATCTCTCTCCCTCCACTCCTCTGATACTTTATCCTCCTCCGACCACCTCACCTTGTTCCACCCCTCTCACCTCTCCATTAAAATCCTTGTTGTTTACTGCCCCCCCCACCCCCACAAAACTTCTCACTAAGATATCCTCCCTCAGCCTCTGCACCGAACACTCCTTATTCTCAGGGATTTCAATATTCTTATCAGATCTACTATTCTCCCTAAACCTTTGTCCCAATATATTCTCCCCTACCCACATACATAGCCACCCCACCATCGGCCTTGCCATCTCACATGGCCTATCTACTTCCATGGTCTCTATCACAGGCAAGACTGTCGCCAAACACTTACTTGTATCCTCACCACCTACATCTCCCTACTCTCTTTCAACTCTACCTTCTTCTGCGTCTGTCCCTGAACAAAGCTCTCGTCCGCGTCACTTACAACTGCACTTTCAATATTCTAGCTGGCTTGCCTTGACCCTCGATTCACCACAATACAATTCCAGCCATCAATCTGCTCAGGACACCCAGCTTTACCTTTCCACCACCATTCTCGACCCCTCCACTGCCTCTGTGTGTCAGACTACCTGCCTGATAGCCAGTCTTGGATGAGCATCAATTTCCTCCAGTTAAACATTGGGAAGACTGAAGCCATAATCTTCGGCCCTGTCAAAACCTCCGTATGTTTGCCACTTACCAGGAACAGTAGCATAGTGGTTCTGTTACTGGACTAGTAATCCAGAGGCCTGGACTAATGATCGGAGATGTGAGCTCAAATCCCACTGAATATAAACCTATTGCAGGTGTAGGCCTATTTAGGAAAGTCTTAGAAATCCTGTGGGTGTTGAGAGCGAAGACCTGATACAATATATCTCCACCTCCATTTCTTCTTCACTGTACCTTGGGAACTGAGCATTCCCCAGTGACAACAAAGAGAAAAATCAACCCTAAAAAATTAGGAACACGGAATGATCATTAGTCCAATAAATGCCTCTCTTTTTGAAAAATATCAACCACAATTATTCCCCTTCGCATTAAGGGGGAAGATTGCTCTGGTTGCCATGTGTAGCAAAGCCACAAACATGTTCTTTTTGGCTGCTTTTATAATGTTATTACACAAAACAACAAGAGCAATTTGTCTTCTTATATCCCTGAATCTCTTCTTTCTCCCAAAGTTGCGTATTGAACTCAATTATATTGTCCAAATCAATTACCTTCTCTGATAACCCATTCCACAACTCTATTACCCTTTATTGTGCTTTTATAATACGGTAAACTAATTGATATATAGCATAAATAGTTCAGCCATTGAATCCTCTTTCTATTAATAGAAATATAAAAGAGCCTTTGAAGACGGCTATTTGGAGCAATACACAGCAATCAATGTGAGTGTGAAGGGATATTAATACCACGTTTTCATGACCACCTCACCCAGGAACATAGGGGTTCCACATACGCACAATCCTGTCCACGCCACCTGTTACGATCAGGTTGTTCTTCTTACAGAAGTCAAAAGTTTTTACACCTTTGTGAACATGGAATACAGACTGATCACACTCGAGCCTCTTCTGAGGAACGCCAGGAGTGCTGTGACACTTGGTGCCCTTTCCCTCTTTCCAACATTCCTTCATTTCCTTCACCTGTTGTTCCAGGTTTGTGGTTCCAGTCGTGCAACCTTCAGTGATTCAGTGAACAAAATAGTCAAAACAAAATCATAGAAACATAGAAACATAGAAGATAGGAGCAGGAGTAGGCCATTCGGCCCTTCGAGCCTGCTACGCCATTCAATGAGATCATGGCTGATCATCCAAACTCAGTACCCTGTCCCTGCCTTCTCCCCATATCCCTTGATCCCTTTAGCCTTAAGAAATATATCCAACTCTTTCTTGAATATACTTAATGAACTGGCCTCCACCGCCCTCTGTGGCAGAGAATTCCACAGGTTCACCACTCTCTGGCTGAAGAAATTCCTCCTCATTTCAGTCCTAAATGGCTTACCCCTTATCCTTAGACTATGACCCCTGGTTCTGCACTCCCCGGCCATCAGAAACATCCTTCCTGCATCTAGTCTGTCCAGGCCTGACAGAATTTTATAGGCTTCGATGAGATCCCCTCTCAATCTTCTAAACTCCAGTGAGTATAAGCCCAATCGACACAATCTCTCCTCATACGTCAGGTATCAGCCTGGTGAATCTTCGCTGCACTCCTTCCATGGCAAGAACATCCTTCCTCAGGTAAGGCGACCAAAACTGCACACAATACTCAAGGTGTAGTCTCACCAAGGCCCTGTACAACTGCAGCAAGACATCCTTGTTCTTGTACTCAAACCCTCTTGCTACGAAGGCCAACATACCATTTGCCTTCTTAACCGTCTGCTGCACCTGCATGCTTACCTTCAGTGACTGGTGCACAAGAACACCCAGGTCTCTTTGCACCTCCCCTTCTCCCAATCTATTGCCATTCAAATAATAACCTGCCTTCCTGTTTTTGCCACCAAAGTGGATAACCTCACATTTATCCACATTATAGTGCATTTGCCATGTTTCTGCCCAATCACCCAACCTGTCCAAATCGTACTGGAGTTTCACGACATCCTCCTCACAGCATACCCTCCCACCCAGCTTTGTGTCGTCTGCAAATTTGGAGATATTACATCCAATTCCCTCGTCCAGATCATTAATATATATTGCGAACAGTTGGGGTCCTAGGACCGATCCTTGTGGTGCCCCACTAGTCACTGCCTGCCACTCGGAAAAAGACCCGTTTATTCCAACTCTTTGCTTTCTGTCCGCCAACCAGTTCTCTATCCAAGTCAATACCTTGCCCCCAATCCCATGTGCCTTAATTTTGCACGCTAATCCCTTATGCGGGACCTTATCGAAAGCCTTCTGAAAGTCCAAATACACCACATCCACTGGTTCTCCCTTATCTATTTTACCAGTTACATCCTCAAAAAATTCCAGTAGATTAGTCAAGCATGATTTACCTTTTGTAAATCCATGTTGACTTTGTCCGATCCAGTCACTGCTTTCCAAGTGCTCTGCCATTACATCTTTTATAATGGACTCTAGCATTTTCCCCACTACCGATGTCAAGCTTACCGGTCTATAATTCCCCGCCTTTTCTCTACCACCTTTTTTGAATAGTGGGGTAACATTAGCTACCCGCCAATCCATGGGTACTGTTACAGAGTCTATCGAGTTCTGGAAGATGACCAGCAATGCATCTACTATTTCTAGGGCCACTTCCTTAAGTACCCTGGGATGTAGATTATCAGGCCCTGGGGATTTATTGGCCTTCAGTCCCATCAATTTTCCTAACACCATTTCCCTACAATTACTGATTTCTTTCAGTTCCACCCTTTCATCAGACCCTATGTTCCCCGGCATCTCTGGGAGGTTATTTGTGTCCTCCTTTGTGAAGACAGAACCAAAATATGTATTTAGTTGGTCAGCCATTTCTTTGTTCCCCATTATAAATTCCCCCGATTCTGACTGCAAGGGACCTACGCTTGACTTCACCAATCTTTTTCTCTTCACATATCTATAAAAGCTTTTACAGTCAGTTTTTATGTTCCCTGCAAGCTTACTCTCATTCTATTTTCCCTTTCTTAATTAATCCCTTTGTCCTCCTTTGTTGAATTCTAAACTGCTCCCAATCCTCAGGATTATTGCTTTTTCTGGCCAATTTATATGCCCTCTCCTTGGATCTTATGCTATCCCTAATTTCCCTTGTTAGCCACAGTTGGGTCACCTTTTTTGTTTTATTTTTATGCCAAACTGGGATGAACAAATTCTGTAGTTCATCCATTCGGTCTTTGAATGTTTGCCATTGCCTATCCACCGTCAACCCTTTGAGTGCCATTCCCCAATCAATCCTACCCAACTCGCTCCTCAGACCATCGTAGTTTCCTTTATTTAAATTGAGGACCCTTGTCTCCGAGTCAACTACTTCATTCTCCATCTTAATGAAGAATTCGATCATATTATGATCGCTCCGACCCAAGGGGCCTCGTACAACAAGATTGCTAATTAATCCTTTCTCGTTACATAATACCCAGTCTAAGATGGCCTGATCTCTGGTTGGTTCCTCGACATATTGGTTCAGGAAATCATCCCGTAAACATTCCAGGAATTCCTCCTCCACAGTATTGTTACTAATTTGGTTGGCCCAATCTATATGTAGATTAAAGTCACCCATGATGACTACTGTGCCCTTATTGCACGCTTCTTTAATTTCCCTTTTAATGCCATCCCCAACCTCCGCCTTACTGTTTGGAGGTCTATAAACCACTCCCACTAACGTTTTTTTCCCCTTAGTATTTCTCAATTCTACCCATACAGATTCCACCTCATCAGAGCTAATATCCTTCATTACAATTGTGTTAATCCCTTCTTTAACCAGTAATGCTACCCCACCTCCCTTTCCTTTTTGCATATCTTTCCTGAATATCGAATACCCCTGGATGTTGAGTTCCCAGTCCTGGTCTTCAAACACCACATGCAAGTAACAGAAGACAATGAATGAACAAATATGGAAAACCCAAAGTTTCAATAGCATCTGTTATGTGTCTTGCAATTTATAGTATGGAGCAGTTGATAGCACTGTTCCTACTTCAAAAAATCAGAATTTGAGTAGAGGTGGAGTATTGAGGTTTCTATCAACTCTCTGTCAGGATTTCCAAACTAAAGAAAAACTTTAGATAAAGAAAAAGAGACCTTAAAAAATTATGCCAGAAAGTTCAGCAGCTACATTGCACTGTTTGGTCTATTTTTATTCCCTGATTTATATGGGAAAAATTTACCTTTTTTTTTATAGCATCACTGCTGCTGTGCTAACTATTCTCATCAAATATCCATTGTCACTTCTCTTCAAGTTCTGACGTAAATACATTTCTCTGCGTCTGGAAGTGATCTTTGGCACCTTTACATCTGCTAATCAACTGCCTCTGCTTCCTGCAGCTGGGAGCAGGATGCCTTTCCTTTTCAGGCCGAGTGAATGAAATGCTGCCCCAATTTCTCTTGCTAGACCCAACAATCTGCCGCCTCTCATCCAGGCCCCAGCAACACACCACAGCTGGAGATTTACTCCCGATTTACTCCGAGAACAGCAGCAGAGTGGTTATGTTACTGGACCAGTGATCCAGAGACGTGAGTTCAAATCCCACCACAGCAGCTGGGGAATTTAAATTCAGTTAATTAAATCAATCTGGAATAAAAAGCTAGTGGATTGTTGGAAAAACCTATCTGATTCACTAATGTCCTTTAGGGAAGGAAATCTGCTGTCCTTACCTGGTCTGGCCTATATGTGACTCTAGGCCCACAGCAATGTGGTTGACCCTTAACTGACCTCTGTAATGGCCTAGCAAACCACTCAGTAGTAACAAACCACTACAGAAAACAACAATAATAAGAATGAAACCGGATGGACCACCCGGCATCGACCTAGGCACTGGCTTCGGACACGACAATGGCACACCCAGCCCAATCGACCCTGCAAACTCCTCCTCACTAACATCTGGGGACTTGTGCCAAAATTGGGAGAGCTGTCCCACAGACTAGTCAAGCAACAGCCTGACATAGTCATACTCACAGAATCAGACCTTTCAGCTAATGTCCCAGACTCCTCCATCACCATCCCTGGGTATGTCCTGTCCCACTGGCAGGAGAACCCACCAAAGGTAGTGGTATACAGTCGGGAGGTGAGTGGCCCTGGGAGTCCTCAACATTGACGCTGGACCCCATGAAGTCTCATGGCATCAGGTCAAGTATGGGCATGGAAACCTCCTGCTGATTACCACTTACCACCTTACCTCAGCTGATGAATCAGTACTTCTCCATGTTGAACACCACTTGGAAGAAGCACTGAGGGTAGCAAGGGCACAGAATGTACTCTGGGTGAGGGACTTCAATGTCCATCACCAAGAGTGACTCGGTAACACCACTACTGGACGAGCTCTGAAGGACATAACTGCCAGACTGGGCCTGCGGCATGTGGTGAGAGAACCAACACGAGGGAAAAACCTACTTGACCTCGTCCTCACCAACCTACCTGTCGCAAATGCATCTGTCCATGACAGCATTGGTAGCAGTGACCACCGCACAGTTCTTGTGGCAACGAAGTCCTGTCTTCACACTGAGGACACCCTCCATCGTGTTGTGTGGCACTAACACCGTGCTAAATGGGATAGATTCAGAACAGATCTTGCAGCTCAAAACTGGGCATCCATGAGGCACTGTGGGCCATGAGCAGCAACAGAATTGTATTCCACCACAATCTGTAACCTCATGGCCCTGCATACCCCTCACTCTATCATTACCATCAAGCCAGGGGACCAACCCTGGTACAATGAGGAATGAAGAACAGTATGCTAGGAGCAGCACCAGGCATACCTAAAAATGTGGTGCCAACCTGGGGAAGCTGCAACAAAGGACTACATGCATGCTAAACATCAGAAGCTGCATGCTATAGACAGAGCTAAGCGATCCCACAATCAACGGATCAGATCAAAGCTCTGCAGTCCTGCCACATCCAGTCATGAATGATGTTGGACAATTAAACAACTAACGAGAGGAGGAGGCTCCATGAATATCCCCATCCTCAATGATGGCAGAGCCCAGCACACGAGTGCAAAAGACAAGGCTGAAGCATTTGCAACCATCTTCAGCCAGAAGTGCTGAGTGGATGATCCATCCCAGCCTCCTCCTGAGGTCCCCACATCACAGAAGCCAGTCTTCAGCCAATTCGATTCACTCCATGTGATATCAAGAAACGGCTGAGCGCACTGGATACAGCAAAGGCTATGGGCCCCAACAACAGCTCAGCTGTCATGCTGAAGACTTGTGCTTCAGAACTAGCTGCGCCTCTAGCCAAGTTGTTCCGGTACAGCTACAACACTGGCATCTACCCGGCAATGTGGAAAATGGCCCAGGTATGTCCTGTCCACAAAATACAGGACAAATCCAATCCGGCCAATTACCTCAGTCTACTCTCAATTCAGCAAAGTGATGGAAGGTGTCGTCGACTGTGCTATCAAGCGGCACCTGCTCACCGATGCTCAGTTTGGATTCTGCCAGGACCACTCGGCTCCAGACCTCATTACAGCCTTGGTCCAAACATGGACCAAAGAGCTGAATTCCAGAGGTGAGGTGAGAGTGACTGCCCTTAACATCAAGGCAGCATTTGACCGAGTGTGGCATCAAGGAACCTTAGTAAAATTGAAGTCAACGGGAATCAGGGGGTAAACTCTCTACTGGCTCAAATCATACCCAGCACAAAGGAAGATGGTTGTGGTTGTTGGAGGTGAATCATCTCAGTCCCAGGTCATCACTGCAGGATTTCCTCAGGGCAGTGTCCTAGGCCCAACTATCTTCAGCTGCTTCATCAATGACCTTCCCTCCATCATAAGGTCAGAAGTGGGGATGTTCGCTGATGATTGCAGTGTTCAGTTCCATTCGCAACTCCTCAGAAAATTAAGCAGTCCATGCCCGCATGCTGCAAGACCTGGACGATATTCAAGCTTGGGCTAATAAGTGGCAAGTAACATTCGCGCCACACAAGTGCCAGGCAATGACTATCTCCAACAAGCAAGAGTCTAACCACCTCCCCTTGACATTCAACGGCATTACCATTGCCGAATCCCCCACCATCAACATCCTGGGAGTCACCATTAACCAGAAACGTAACTGGATCAGCCACATAAATACAAGAAGAGCAGGTCAGAGGCTGGGTATTCTGTGGCGAATGACTCACCTCCTGACTCCCCAAAGCCTTTCCACCATCTACAAGACACAGGAGTGTGATGGAATACTCTCCACTTGCTTGGATGAGTGCAGCTCCAACAACACTCAAGAAGCTCAACACCATCCAGGACAAAGCAGCCCGCTTGATTGGCACCCCATCCATGACCTTAAACAGTCACTCCCTCCACCACAGGCACACCGTGGCTGCAGTGTGTACCATCTACAAGATGCACTGCAGCAACTCACCAAGGCTTCTTCGGCAGCAATTCCCAAACCTGCGACCTCTTCCACCTAGAAGGACAAGGGCAGCAGGTGCATGGGAACACCATCACCTCCAAGCTCCCCTCCAAGTTAAACACTATCCTGACTTAGAAATATATTGCCGTTCCTTCATTGTCGCTGGGTCAAAATCCTGGAACTCCCTCCTTAACAGCACTGTGGGAGTACCTTCACCACACGGACTGCAGCGGTTCAAGAAGGCGGCTCACCACCACCTTCTCAAGGGCAATTAGGGATGCGCAATAAATGCTGGCCTTGACAGCTATGCTCACATCCTGGAACGAATAAAAAAAAACATGTTCCATTCCCCTTCCCCGGATATTATCTCAGGCCGAACCAGACTGCTTGCAAAATCGGCGCTGTATGCAATCCTGAGCTGAGCTACTGACCCCATATGCACTCCATCACAAAAAACACTTCCTCAGCCCATCTGCCACCGAAACCCTCATGCATGCCTCTGTCACCTCCAGACTCAACTATACTAATGTTCCCCTGGCTAGCTTCCCATTTTCCACCCTTCATAAATTTCAGCTCATCCAAAATTCTGTTGCTATGAAGACAACGGAAATAAAAATCAGGAGAGATGTAAAACAGGCTGCCGTTTCACTATCACTCGTTTTACACTGTCACATAAAGTCAAGATCTACCCCAGTATCATAGCGTGAGCACAAAGGGGCAGCACGGTGGCATAGTGGTTAGCACTGTTGCCTCACAGCGCCAGGGACCCGGGTTCGAATCCGGCCTCGGGTGACTGTCTGTGTGGAGTTTGCACATTCTCCCCGTGTTTGCGTGGGTTTCCTCCGGGTGCTCCGGTTTCCTCCCACAGTCCAAAGATGTGCGGGTTAGGTTGATTGGCTATGATAAATTGACCCTTAGTGTTAGGGGGATTAAATACATGGGGTTACGGGGATAGGGTGGGATATGTGTTGGTGTAGGGGTTACAGGGATCGGGTGGGATATGTGTTGGTGCAGGCTCGATGGGCCGAAATGGCCTCTATCTGCATTGTGGGGTTTCTGTGATTTCTGTAATTGCATGAAGGCTCAGCTAGTCAGTGATCAGGAAAACCATATCATTGAATGCAATGGCTGCCTCCCAACTAGCAGTCACAACCCCTACTTTAGTTTTGTACAACTTTTTCCATTAAATACTGTGATTTAAATAGTTTAAAAGCAAACACCATTAGTGGCCCAGAACTTGGTGTCGGGGGCTTGCCGCGCGTGCAAGCCCCCGATGTGCACTCACCCTGCGCGCTGACATCTGAAACCTGGCCCGCAGTGGATTTCCTTTCAGTGACCAGGTTCTGATGTCGGCGCGCTGTGCTAACCTGACCCAGCGGCGTAGTTAGTGCGATGTGCCAGCTGGGATCAGGTGAGCACTGTTCAGCCAATCAGGGGAGGGGAAACTTCATTCATAAATTTGAGAGTAAGAACTGTCAAACTCATGAGAAGTACTGCACCCCAAAACACTACTTAAACTTTAAGTAAAATTTTAAAAAACATCCCAATCATTAAATTAAGTATAAATAAGTTTTTAAAAATAATTTAAACAATAATTTTTTTTTTTGAAAAAAATAAATTTTTAATAAAAAGGGTCTAAAACTAAACTTACCTTATTGTAGATTCTTTAAAATAATAAACCTGTGGGAAAAAATTTCTAAATTGCACTAAAACACCACTTACCTGTAAAAATAAATACTTGCGTGTGCTTTTTACAAGCGTAAAGACCGGAGGCCTTTACACATGCTCAAATCCCCCAAAACAGAGGAAATCCAAGACGCACGCGCTGCCCCCTACAGCGCACATGCTAGCCTCTTCAACTCTTGGGTTAGAGGAGAGGAAATGCCGGTTTTCAGCGCATGCGCTGTGCATGCTGAAAACCGGCATTTCCTCCGGCCAGACGCGTGAGTACCCCTTCCGTACTCACGCGTTTGGGGAGGAATTACTGCCCCATTAATTTTAAATTGGCTTGTCAAAATCCTCTGTGACCCTTTAAAAGCTTCTTTCAGCCTAAGCTTATCTTTAACATCAATTGTGAACGAGTGGAATTAACAGTGAGTGGACTTTTGCCAAAGATCAGAAAATTCTTACTTTTACAAAAAGGTCCTCATTTGTATGCAGAATACATGCTTAATGTAGCTCTCACACACCTCTTGCATATGCTGACATAGCCAACCAGAAATTTGCAATTGAGGGATTTTAAACGGGCCCCAAACGATATAACAGAACTTACAATGGTGGGAGCGGAAGCTATGGTGCAAGTGAAATTTAAAGGGATGAAGTCAATTAAAAGGCAGTATCACAATAGAGTTAAAAATTCTGAACACCTTTTGAAAGGTTCAAAAAACATCTCAACCTACTGACAAATTTTGGCAATACCGAAGGTATTACAGAGAGGTGCAAGAACTATAGGGTAGTAATAACGGGGGACTTCAATTATCCTAATATAGACTGGGATAGTAATAGTGTAAAGGGCAGAGGTGGGGAAGAATTTCTGAAGTGTGTTCAGAAGAACATTCTTCATCATTACGTTTCTGGCCCAATGAGGAAGGAGGCATTGCTGGATCTAGTTCTGGGGAATGAGGTGGGTCAAGTGGAGCAAGTGTCAGTAGGGGAACATTTAGGGAACAGTGGTTATAAGATTTAAATTAGCTATGGAAAAGGCGGGGAGCAATCTAGAGTAAAAATACTTAATTAGAGGAAGGCAAATTTCAGTAGGTTGAGAACGTTCTGGCCCGGGTAAATTGGAATCAAAGATTGGCAGGCAAAATGAGCTCCCTGGATGACGAAAGAGATAGAGAGTAAGATGAAGCAGAAAAAGGGCGCATATGACAGATGTCAGGTTGAGAGTACAAGTGTGAATCAGGCTGAATATAGAAAGTTCAGAGGGGAAGTGAAAAAGAAAATAAGAGGGGCAAAGAGAGAGCATGAGAATAGATTGGCAGCTAACATAAAAGGGAATTCAAAAGTCTTCTATAGGCATATAAATAATAAACGGGTAGTAAGAGGAGGGGTGGGGCAGATTAGGGACCAAAAAGGAGACCTACGCATGGAGGCAGAGGGCATGGCTGAGGTACTAAATGAGTACTTTGCATCTGTCTTCACCAAGGAAGAAGATGCTCCCAAAGTCATAATGAAAGAGGGGCTAGTGGAGATACTGGGTGAGATAAAAATTGATGAAGAGGAGATACTAGAAAGGCTGTCTCTACTTAAAGTTGATAAGTCACCAGGACCGGATGGGATGCATCCTAGGATGCTGAGGGTGGTTAAGGAGGAAATCGTGGAGGTACTCACCTTAATCTTCCAATCCTCCTTAGATACGGGGGTGGTGCCAGAGGACTGGTGAATTGCAAATGTTACACCCTTGTTCAAAAAAGGGTGTAACGATAAACCCAGCAACTGCATGCCAGTCAATTTAACCTCAGTAGTGGGGAAGCTTTTGGAAACAATAATTAGGGATAAAGTTAACAGTCACTTGGACAAGTGTGGATTAATTAAGGAAAGCCAGCACAGATTTGTTGAAGGCAAATCGTGTTTACAGTAATTAACTTGATCGAGTTTTTTGATGAGGTAACAGAGAGGGTTGATGAAGGCAATACGGTTGACGTGGTGTATATGGACTTCCAAAGGGCGTTTGATAAAGTGCCACATAATAGTTTTACAAGCAAAGTTGAAGCCCATGGAATAAAAGGGACAGTGGCAGCATGGATACGAAATTGGCTAAGTGTCAGGAAACAGAGAGTAATGGTGAACAGTTGTTTTTCGGACTGGAGGAAGGTACACAGTGATGTTCCCCAGGGGTCGGTACTAGGGCCACTGCTTTTCTTGATATATATTAATGACTTGGACTTGGGAGTACAGGGCAAAATTTCAAAATTTGCAGATGACATAAAACTTGGAAGTATAGTGAACAGTGAGAAGGATAGTGATAGACTTCAAGAGGACATAGGCAAGCTGGTGGACATGTGGCGGATGAAATTTAATGCAGAAAAGTGCGAAGTGATACATTTTGGTAGGAAGAATGAGGAGAGGCAATATAAACTAAAGGGTACAATTCTAAAGGGGGTGCATGAACATAGAGACCTTGGGGTATATCTGCACAAATCATTGAAGGTGGCAGGGCAGGTTGAGAAAGTGGTTAAAAAAGCATATGGGATACTGGGTGATGTAATAAAACTCACTACGCACTTGGTTTCAGCATAAAGCAAGGCTTTAATCAACTTGTTTCAGAACATGGAGGTCTAGTTGTACTTCACTAGTTCCTTGTCTTACAAAATGTCCCTGGCAAGCTGGGCCCACGCCCGAGTATTTATACTCCTTGGACGGCGCCACCAGCTGGCCGTCCAGCGTTATTTCATGAGTGGTTTCTTGATGAATGATTAGATTTATAACACTGGGCTTCATAAATAGAGGCATAGTATACAAAAGCAAGGAAGTTATGATGAACCTTTATAAAACACTGGTTCGGCCTCAACTGGAGTATTGTGTCCAATTCTGGGCACCGCACTTTAGGAAGGATGTGAAGGCCTTAGAGAGGGTGCAGAAAAGATTTATGAGAATGATTCCAGTGATGAGGGACTTCAGTTATGTGAATAGACTAGAAAAGCTGGGGTCGTTCTCTTTAGAGCAGAGAAGAATGAGAGGAGATTTGATAGAGGTATTCAAAATCATGAGGGGTCTAAACAGAGTAGATAGAGAGGAACTGTTCCCATTGGCGGAAGGGTCGAGAGCCAAAGGACACAGATTTAAGGTGATTGGCAAAAGAACCAAAGGCGACATGAGGAAAATCTTTTTTACGCAGCGATAAGGTGGTAAAAAAGGCATATGGGATACTTGCCTTCATTAGCCGAGGCATTGAATATAAGAGCAAGGAGGTTATGATGGAGCTGTATAAAACACTGGTTAGGCCACAGCTGGAATATTGTGTGCAGTTCTGGTCGCCACACTACAGGAAGGATGTGATCGCGTTAGAGAGGGTGCAGAGGAGGTTCACCAGGATGTTACCAGGGCTGGAGCGCTTCAGCTATGAAGAAAGACTGGGCAGGTTGGGTTTGTTTTCCTTGGAGCTGAGGAGGCTGAGGGGGGACATGATTGAGGTGTACAAAATTATGAGGGGCATAGATAGGATGGATGCTGAGGAGCTTTTTCCCTTAGTAGAGGGGTCAATAACTAGGGGGCATAGATTCAAGGTAAAGGGCGGGAGGTTTAGAGGGGATTTGAGAAAGAACTTTTTCACCCAGAGGGTGGTTGGAGTCTGGAACTCACTGCCTGAAAGGGTTGTGGAGGCAGAAACCCTCACAACATTTAAGAAGCATTTGGATGTGCACTTGAAATGCCATAGCATACAAGGCTACGGGCCAAATGCTGGAATATGGGATTAGATTAGACAGGGCTTGATGGCCGGCGCGGACACGATGGGCCGAAGGGCCTCTATCCGTGCTGTATTACTCTATGACTCTATGACTCTATGAGTGGTTAGGATCTGGAATGCACTGCCTGAAAGGATGGAGGAGGCAGATTCAATCATGGCTTTCAAAAGGGAATTGGATAAATACCTGAAGGAAAAAAATTTGCAGGGCTACGGGGAAAGGGCGGAGGAGTGGGACTAGCTGAAGTGCTCTTGCAGAGAGCCAACACGGGCTTGATGGGCCGAATGGCCTCCTTCTGTGCTGTAACCATACTATGATTCTAGGAGGTGGTTAGGAAAAGGATCCCTCTACCATCCCCATTAGTCCACAATAAGGCATGCCTAAGATGAGATGGAGGCAAGCTTGCAGTTACAGCTAACCGATACTGTCACTGGCTGTGCCAATGTTATGGTGCATGTTAGCAGCAGGTGGTAGATGGCACAACACTGCCTCTGCTGTGAAGACAGGGCTATACAGTAGTTGCCAGGCAGGGATGGCAATGCCTGCAAATATGTTAGGTGGCATCTTGGTGGGTGCAACCAATCTGGCTTTGCTGGCTGATAATCACACTGACCTGCCATTTTTCATGCAGCGCCATGCTGTGATTGGGGTGCTTCTAACAAACCATCTCGCGGAATGGTTGGTGAAGCCTTCACATGTATCTTTGCCATCATGCCTGCTGTCAAAACCAACCTGTAAAGTTAGAGCTTCCATCTGCCAAAACAAGGTATATTCACCTCTGTCTACAGATGCAAACATGCAGGTGCTATCAAGTGGAGACACAGCGGCTCTCAGCTTTACCTGCCTGCCATCTCTTCAGTATTTTCCTCTTCTTCTTCCAAGCACCTCATTGGGAATTCTAGTTCAGAAACCGATCAATGCCAGTAATGGTGCTGGGGGCAAAAAAAGTTATAACTATTGGCACAAATGTTTGAGAATCTAAATACCAAAAACAAAAAAAAAATAGGATAAAGAGGCCAGAGATGATCTGAAAAGAGCTTAATCAATCTTCTTTCCGGCACCTTTCCCACTCCAGGGACTTGAGCACATAAAGCTAGGCTCACACTCCAGTGCAGTGCTGAGGGAGTGCTGCACTGTTGGAGGTGCCATCTTTCAGATGAGATGTTAAACCGAGGCCCTGTCTGCTCTCTCAGGTGGACGTAAAAGATCCCATGGCACTATTTCGAAGAAGAGTAGGGGAGTTATCCCGGGTGTCCTAACCAACATTTTTCCCTCAACCAACATAACAGAAACAGATTACTTGGTCATTATCACATTGCTGTTTATGGGACCTTGCTGTGTGCAAATTGACTGCTGCGTTTCCCACATTACCACAGTAACTCCACTTCAAAAAAGTACTTCATTGGCTGTAAAGCGTTTTGAGACATCCGGTGGTCGTGAATTGCGCTATATAAATGCAAGTCTTTCTTTTCTTTCTTTAGAGTTCATAGGATTCGCAAAATTGAACTTTATATCATAAAGGGTCGAATGGCAGAAGAGGCCATGATTTTAAAGATTGTTTTAAAAGAAGCCTAGGAAAAAGGGGCATTCAAAATGGCCACCAGACCCCGTGACCAACTTATTGGGACACTTTAAAATGGTTCCTGCAGTCCTCAGACAGCTTTGTGGATTCAGCCCACAGTAAGTTCTGGAAGCTGTTTCTGAGAGAACGAAACCAGACACCCACATTATACATATAGATTGGATGCAGATCCAGTCAAGATCGGCCTGTAGATAAAGGCCATCTAAATGTTTACCCAGAAAAAAGGGAACAGTTTCATATTCATGAAAAGAGCATCAAGGACACGTTAAGGACATCACCAGGACATTAAAAACAATGAAGGTCATTCCAGACCAGAGATGGCCCTTTACCGGCCATCCCAAAGTATTTTAAAATACAATAACTACCCCGCTGTGCGATAAGCCCGCCAAAAGTTAAACAAAGACTAACCTGATTTGGGCAGGAGAAAAAGGCTTCTCCTGAGAAGTATATCTGGGGAACCCGGGGGTAGCAAAAAAAAAGGCAGTCATCGTGGTGCTACCATCGTATCGGTGGCATCATCGCTAGAAGAAGGAGAAGAAGACGGTTCGAGCCGGCGTCTCGCCCCGGGGTAAAACATCGGGAGATCATCGACCAACCCCGGGCCGTTGACGAAACGGGAGGCCATCGACCCACTCCGGCTCGGGAGAAGAGACAACGAAAAACTGAAGAAACTATGGGGGCCAGCCCAAGGCTCCTCTGACCGGGGTCGAGCAGACGATCCCCGACCCCGCCGACATCCAGGCCAGCCGGTGTCCAGCCGTCCCCAACCCCCACCTCAGGAGAGAGATGTGGCACAGCTCGTTGGGGCTCCACTAACCACGTGGAGACAGGACGCCTGAAAGGATCAAAACACAAGACTTCAAAACCCTATACTTTTCCCATTGGACTGGTGAGCATGTTTCTGGCCCTTCATAATCGGATCTAGGTAGGTTTAAGGGGGTGGTCATTTAAGGGTATAACTAACATGAGTTGTTGTCCCTTGATGTTCCGTGTGTTTCCCCATTTCATGATGATCTTTGTAGAGTATAATATGCCTGTATTTGCCTTAGTTAGTATTGTGTCGTTATGATTTGTGTGTGTTTTTCCCTCCCATCTACCCTCTTATTGGCTTGCATTTGATTTGTTTTACATTATGCAATAAAATTCCATTTCATTTCATCAAACTTGGTCTATAAGAGTTTTCTCTACATTGTAGTTCCTGCCCCAAAGCCCAGAGTACAGAATCTAAGGGGCGAGTGGGTCGAACCACTCACGGTTTTACTGTGCAAGAGAGAGAGGCCTCTAGAGAGAGAAACCTCTGCGAACTAAAACCCCTTACAGAAAATGGCGACCGCGGCAGGACTCTGGCAGCAGGATTGCAATGTACTAGATCCAAGTTTGAATGGACAAAATGGTATGGATGAGAGGATAGCGGATTATGGCCTAGAAATTCAGTTGCATTTGCGCACAATTAGGGGCGAAAGAGTGGGTTGCGCCGGAAGTTGCGTCGCGCCCGAAATTAGGTGGGCCCTAACATCGGCATTAGCCGGTAGTGCTGCGCCGGCACCGATGACGTCATCGGTGTGCGCAGTGCCTCGGTACCGCCCGAAACCACGCCGATCCCCATCTTCAGTAGCGGCCGCCTCTTCCGTGGCGGGCGCTAACAATATCGGGAGACCGGGTCCTTACTGCAGCCTTAGCGGCGCAAGTTAAGGTGGAGGTGCGGGGCGGCCGCTTTTTCGGCGGCCGCCTGCCCGCACCTCCTTCCCCGGCCTCCTCCACCCCCCCCCCGCGGCATTGCCGGCTGGTTTCCGTGGAGCCCGGCACTTCTCCGTTGTGCCGGGCTCTTTTGCCGGCACTTGCAATCGGGGCTCCGGCCGTTGCAGGCACCTCCCCCTTAAGAGAAGGGGGAGGCCTGCAGTACAGCAGCCTGCCGCACCGCATCGGGTGGCGCAGCGGGACCGGCAGCGCTGAAATTCACTTTCAGCGCCCCAAGCGGGGCGGACAAACCCTGGAACAGCGCCCGGTTCCGCTTTGGGGCACTGAAAGTGAATATGGGGCGGGCACAACTGGCTCCGCGGCGGGCGCAAAATTTACGGCGCAAACGAGCTGGCGGGGCTATACCCAATTTCTAGGCCTATGTCTTTGGCAAGGTAAATCTCACTAAGCAGTGGATTTCCGATCTCTTACTGGATGGGCATCCGGTGGACACAGCCATCAGGTGGACAGAGAGCAAAGAGCATAAGAAGTCAGTGGAAAAGGCAGTGTGGCTGATGTGTTACAAGAAGCAAGTCCAGATCTTGGACTGAGTCGTTGCAGCACAGGCAGCCAGGATCACAACCCAGGCAGCAGAGATAGAGGAAAAGGCCATGGGTGGGGAAAAACTCATCACAGCGCTTCACGCACTGAATCAGGAGCATCAAGTGGTAGCTAGTCAACATCAGGCTAGGATAGAGTACCTGGAGTGCCAGGTTACTGAGGCAAAGATCAATGAAACGAGGATACGGGAGAAAAACGCCCACCTCGCACAACAGCTAAGAGCGCAGGAGGAGAGAGTAGTGGAGGTTAAGGCAGCTTACAAGCTAGCCCTCGAGCACGGGTTTGAGAGCACAGACCACAGCCCCTGCCAAAAGACCATAGAGGACCTAAGAACGGCCCTGGTTAAGGCAAAAGGCATGGTGTGTCTCGTCAGCCCAAAAGCCAGTCACATGGACTTTTTAAAGGAATCAAAACAGTCGATTCCAGCCGAAGTAGTTGTGGTACCAGCCACCGAGCCCTCAGCAACGCCAAGCTATAGTGAGGCTTGGCCGGAAAACAGGGGGTGGTAAAAGAGGAGGTAGCCGAGGTGGAATGTGAGGAAGAATAGCCACTGGTAGCAAAGCCGGGACCGGCACCAATGTGTCCTGCTCGGCACCAGAGGTTCGGTCCCAACGCCGCAAACGGCGATGACGGACCCCACCTGAACCAGCTCGTGGTGCCCTACAGTGCCCAACAAATAAGATCCATGGTGACCCATCTCCCAAGACTCACAGTAAAGGGAGATCCCTCAGTTCATTTCAGGGAGATAGAGGAGACAGCCGCCATTAATGATTGTGACGATCAGGAACAGGTGAAAATGTTGCTCTTCTCCCTGGATAGCACAATCCTTCAATGCCTCTTAGATGCGAGTAAGAGGGGACGGAAAGGGTATGTGGATCCCAGGGAGGGAGTTTTAGAAGTAATGGGAGTGGACGACGGTAGTCCGTTTGACCGTGTGGAAGGGACCGTGCAGCTATCTGGAGAACCCCCACGGGTTTTCGCAGAAAGGCTGTGGCCAGTGTATCGACGCAGTTGTCCGGGTGTGCCTGAACCGGTTGCAATGAGCGCCGAACAGCGGGTTCATTGGCTCCGTTGCTTGGTTACCAACAGCTTGCCACAGATACAGGCCCTAGCCAGATCTTGGTTTGACCCCCAAGGTCCCGGTGTCACGGAGGAGACGGTGCTCCGCCAGCTCAACGTTGCGTATAAGAATTGTAGAGGTTAGGAAACACCTCCCCAGAAGGGAAAGGTGCATGAGGCAAAACCCGCAGCCCCAAGCAAGAAGGAGTGGCGTCAGGAGGGGAATCGCCCTGCCCAAGCCAAGCTCAATTGCTACGGGTGTGGGAAGGATGGACATTGGCGCAAGGACTGTAGAAATCCGTGGAAGGATAGCAAGGGAAAATTTCCCGCAGCCCAAACCCAAGCCCAGACCGCCGCCCCAGCACCAGCCCAAACACAAGCCACAGCTCCTGTCCCAGCAAAGGGAACCGGTGCAGCTATGGATCCCGCTGCGATAGAATCAATTTTAGAGACAATGCGGTCTCTTATGATCTCGCAGGGGAAGATAGCAGCCACCACCGGTCCTGTCGTTCCCACAGCCCCGACCGCTGCACCCAAATGACTAGAGCCAGCGCAGCCTGTCGACCTGTGTCTTCTAGAAAGACATGCACAAGAAGAGACCTCCTGTAAAATGGAGGAATACCTGCGGCGCCAGGTTGCGGAGACTAAGTTAGTTGAGCAGGCTTTAAGGGAGGAGAACGCCAGGTTAACAGCGAGGGCTGGCAGGTTAGAGGGTCAGCTAAGGGCTTGTAAATGGTTTCACATCAATCAGTGCAAACTGTTTAAGCCGGGTGCAAAAGAGCCAGCAACTGAAGCAAGGTCTGAGGGTGAAAATCTTCAGCCTGAGGCGTGCAAAAAGTCACAGACCCCACAGGCTGGAACTGTAGCCTGCTGGGAGGGAGAAACTGTCCCGCCCACCTGGGAGGTTTCCCCAATGGCCTGGGACTCGGACGAGGAAGAGCCCGAAGATCAAGGCCCTCCCCCGATCCGAACGCTATCGGAGCCGAGGAGCCCGAACAGCTGGGCCACGCCCTTGATACGATTCTGGAGGAGGTGGAGTTGGAGGACGGAGATCCCGCCCTCGACTCAAGTTTGGGGGAGGTAGAAATTGGGGGCGGAGACCCTCCACCTGTAGGGACAGGTGAGGAGGAGTTGTCTGTCACAGACCCAAATCCCAAAGGGGCGGAGCCTGAGGGAAGGGAGCCGAAGCTGGCAGTCGTGGAGGAGCCACGGGCTGTGAGAGCCAAGGTCCCACCCAAAGGTCCACTCACTACCGGAGCCTCACCAAAGGCACCCCCTCGCAGGTCGCCTCCAGCGCCCCAGCCAAGGAAGCCCTGGCCCGATTCCCCCACCTTCAGTTAACACAGACTTGGGAAACCCCTGGCAGAATGCAGTCCCCAGTTGACAGCAAAAGGCTGCGAGGAACCCAAGCCACAGGTCACTGCAGCCCCACCACAGGGAGCGGCAAGCTGCAGTCCAATCAGGGATTAGGCAAGCTGCCTGGGGACGGGCGGCGCTGTATATAAGTTAAGTTTAAGTTTAGGTTAAGTTTTAGGTGTAAATATTAAAGTGATTAGTGTTATAAGTACTTTTGGAATCTGCCCAGTATGTGTGTTGCTTTGGATCGAGGTCGAAAGACCCGATCATGCCTTCACCTAAGCCAGAATCTCTCGGGAGCCTGGCTATATCGTTTAATTTTGTTACAGGAACCAAAAAGATGACGAGAGGAATTCTCGTCGCGGTCGTGGTAATCGGGTGGAGCTGGGCCTATCGGGGCCGCACTAAGGACTCCACAGTATATGGGTGCTCTGGCAACAGAGGCCCCATCGCGATCGATGGAACTGGCCCGCGGGACGCTGAAGAGCCTGCTGCCTACTTCCATGAAGGAAGATGGCCAGGCTGGCTGGGGTCAAACTCTACTGAATACTCCAGCCAGACGGGGTTTGCATACAGAGAGACATCTCTGATGTGCCCCAGGGTGCGGATCATTGCACCCAGAATAAGCGTCACCGTCGGGAAGAAGATTTGCCTGGTTTGCAATGGACGTTCCTTTGGACCGATGTTGGTGGCTGCGCAAGTTGAGCAGCACCATGAAGAACTCCACGGTTGAGTGGGAGAGATTGGGTAACAACACCCATCGGACTATTACGGGGACTCATGGGGGATTGAGTGTCTGCTGGGACAAATGGTGGGAACCAGATGAGGGGATCTACATCTGTATGTGGGGTTCAGAACGCGCTTGCCCCACAGGCATCTCCATCTTTTTCCAAAGGCAGTGGCAAGATGCTGGGAGAGGAATGAGGTGGGACGTCAGCACATGGGCGTGCGGAGTCCCATACTCTCAGATCCCAGTAAACGCCACTGAGCTCATCACCCGCCCCCGCAGACCCCTGCCCACGATTCCGGTAGCCAAAGCCCGCAAGGAAGGGTGCCCCACCACTACCAAGGGACCCGGGAACGGATTGGTATTAGTACCCACAGGTCAGGTGCTGTACCAAGGGGTACACTATGCGATGGCTTCGGTGATTTTAAACCTCACCAAGGTGCGGTTGCCAGAGTGGTGCCCTAGGGAAATGGAGCAATTATACCAGGTCCTGTTAACAAACATGTTTAAACAGTTTTACGAATTCGACTTTGCCGATGTCGACAAAGCCGAATTGTACACCACACCACATGAGGTCTTGGACAGGATAGGGAGGCAAAGAAGGGGTGCAGTAAATGATATTTTCACAGCTTTTAATACAGGAACTTCCGTCATCAACACACTGGATGATGTGGAGCTGCAAACCCAAATCAATGGTTTGAAAACACAGTTAAGAAAGATACTGACTGATGAGAATAAGGTAGTGGGTTCTGAGTTACATGAGGACCAGGCCATGACACTACACTTAAAAGAAATTATAGCTGAGCTGGAGAAACACGCCAGAACGGTAAATGCTCTCATCAGGGAGGATCGGAATGCGTCCGATCAGGCTGCGCAGAATGAAGCTTGTGTGCTGTACGGGGCGTGGTTACTGGGCGAGGGTCGCAGTAACCTGGAGGATTTGAAACAAGGTTTAGTCCCCTCCTGGATCAGCAACAAGCACCTCGCAGCCCTCCACCCTTTTGAGAATGCATTGAGCCTGTGCCAACTCAGACTAGCTTCAGAAGCCTACCCAGTCGCAGTGGACTGTGGACGGTTTAATCACACCATTATGGGTATAGTGGTAAGAATGCCGGTGATGGGAAAGACAGCTAAACCCGCTCCGGTATACAGGGTGGAGAACATTGGAGTCATTCAGGGGGGTGTGCACATTCGCTACACAGGGGTCCCACCTTACGTCATTTGATGGGAGCATGCAATGACGGGTACCGACCTCTCAGGGTGCCGGAGCCGGGGAGCACACATCATCCTGTGTCCCCAGCACTTGAATGCCCATTCAAAACCACAGTGCGGGTTCAGAACTGCTGGCGCGGAGCCTATAAATTGCACCATGGAGGCAATGGCACAAGGCCATGTGCCCCCGCAGGTGGCATATATAGGAGGTGGGACATACTGTGTCACCACTGCAGCGCCCCACTACCAACATGGACAGCACGGTTGGTGTCCGGTTAGAGACAGCAGCTTTTGTTTCAAGCCCAGGGCAGAAGTTCAAGTGGCCCAAGAGCGAATTGTCCCCATTCCTGAACCTTCCACTGTTCACATCACTGTTAGAGAATTTCACCGATCTGTAGCGATTCGTTGCACATTTTGGATATATCATTCCCCCTCTCCCTCAACACCTCACCAAAATATTAAAAGCCGTTGTTGTTTCACAGAAACATTTCTATACACTGGAGCAAAAGACTTTAGAGATAGGGGCAGACATATTGGATATAGTGACCCCACCGTGGTGGGACCTGTTCACTAATATAGAAGTCCCTTCTTGGATTAGGATAGCCTCCCACATTCTTGTAGTGTGCCAGGTTATCATTGGAGTTTATTTACTGTTTGTACACTGTAAAGGGGTCAAACATTCGCAAAAGTACGAGAATAGAGGGGAATGGAGGGAGCATTATGTGCGGGTAGAAGAAGAGATACCCGTTTAGATTTTTGCTGCTCTGTATAAAGTTAAAGTTTTCCCTCCCTCCTCTGTATTATTTTGGTATGTATTCATGTGCATTTAATTTTTGTGTGTGTACTTTATTTTTATTATTGAAGTTTATTACATGTGTTGTTATTATTAAAAGATAGTGGCCTAGAAATTGGGTTTTGGCTTAGCCAGGGCTTTAGCGCCGGAAGTTAGTGCCGGCGCTAAGTCCCCCTGCGTGCGCCAAAAATTCAGCAGGGCAGCGCCCAAACGGCTGCCGGCGCTACTGAAGGGTCTTTGCGGCGGTAAATCGGCGCTAACTGCCGTTTCGCGCCGCAATTCCGGCGCTGCGGCACCCGATGCGGTGCGGCAGGCTCGGGAAGTGCAGGCCTCCTCCTTCCATTAAGGAGGAGCTGCCTGCACCCGGCCGCGGCCCGCACAAATCTGTCTAAAAATGAGCCCGGCACCTCGGACAAGTGCCGGGCTTGCATCTGTTCCGGGGGGTGGGGGGGAGAAGTCCGGGGAGGGAGCTGCGGGCAGGCGGCCGGCGGGAAAGCGGCCGGCCGCCGCGGGGCCTTTAATGCGCCGGCGCAAACTCATGCAAGACTCTGTTGCCAGAGTCTTAGTTGCGGCTGCCACGGGCGAGGCGGCCGCAACTGAATTTCGGCGCTAGGGCCCGTCGGCATGGCAACCGGGACGCTGCGCACACCGATGACGTCATCAGTGCCGGCGCAGCGCTACCGGTGCAACGCCGATTTAGGGCCCCAGGGAATTTTTAAACTGGCCATAACTCTGGCGCTAGTCCCTCTAGCGCCTCAAAAGCGGCGCTAAGGCTAGTGAATTTCTAGGCCAGTGTGTATGCAGCAGGTGATGTAAGGGTATTAGGCCCCCCTCCACACCTGGAAGTCAGTATGTCAAATTTCACATCTGAAGTATTGCCATCTATAGATGCTTAATGTACACTAGGTGTTTCTGAAATGGGAAATGCATGTGTCGTGGGGTCATAGATAGGTAAATACTGGGGATGGTTTGATTATGGAAAGTCAGAAAATTTTGCTCACCCAGAATTATGATAATTCAAGCAAGTTACAGTATCATCAGGGGGGAGTGTAGGATTTGCAAAATTGAACTTTATATTATAAAGGGTCGAATGGCAGAAGAGGCCATGATTTTAAAGACTGTTTTAAAAGAAGCCTAGGAAAAAGGGGCATTCAAAATGGCCGCCAGACCCCGTGACCAACTTATTGGGACACTTCAAAATGGTTCCTGCAGTCCTCAGACAGCTTTGTGGATTCAGCCCACAGTAAGTTCTGGAAGCCGTTTCTGAGAGAACGAAACCAGACACCCACATATACATATAGATTGGATGCAGATCCAGTCAAGATCGGCCTGTAGATAAAGGCCATCTAAATGTTTACCCAGACAAAAGGGAACAGTTTCATATTCATGAAAAGAGCATCAAGGACACGTTAAGGACATCACCAGGACATTGAAAACAATGAAGGTCATTCCAGACCAGAGATGGCCCTTTACCGGCCATCCCAAAGTATTTAAAAATACAATAACTACCCCGCTGTGCGATAAGCCCGCCAAAAGTTAAACAAAGACTAACCTGATTTGGGCAGGAGAAAAAGGCTTCTCCTGAGAAGTATATCTGGGGAACCCAGGGGTAGCAAAAAAAAAGGCATTCATCGTGGTGCTACCATTGTATCGGTGGCGTCGTCGCTAGAAGAAGGAGAAGAAGACGGTTCAAGCCGGCGTCCCGCCCCGGGGTAAAACATTGGGAGATCATCGACCAACCCCGGGCCGTTGACGAAACGGGAGGCCATCGACCCACTCCAGCTCGGGAGAAGAGACAACAAAAAACTGAAGAAACTATGGGGGCCAGCCCGAGGCTCCTCTGACCGGGGTCGAGCAGATGATCCCCGACCCCGCCGACATCCAGGCCAGCCGGTGTCCAGCCGTCCCCGACCCCCACCTCAGGAGAGAGATGTGGCGCAGCTCGCTGGGGCTCCACTAACCACGTGGAGACAGGATGCCTGAAAGGATCAAAACATAAGACTTCAAAACTCTATACTTTTCCCATTGGACTGGTGAGCATGTTTCTGGCCCTTCATAATCGGATCTAGATAGGTTTAAGGGGGTGGTCATTTAAGGGTATAACTAACATGAGCTGTTGTCCCTCAATGTTCTGTGTGTTTCCCCATTTCATGATGATCTTTGTAGAGTATAATATGCCTGTATTTGCCTTAGTTAGTATTGTGTCGTTATGATTTGTGTGTGTTTTTCCCTCCCATCTACCCTCTTATTGGCTTGGATTTGATTTGTTTTACATTATGCAATAAAATTCCATTTTGTTTAATCAAACTTGGTCTATAAGAGTTTTCTCTACATTGTAGTTCCTGCCCCAAAGTCCAGAGTACAGAATCTAAGGGGCGAGTGGGTCGAACCACTCATGGTTTTACTGTGCAAGAGAGAGAGGCCTCTAGAGAGAGAAACTTCTGCGATCTAAAACCCCTTACAAGTTACTTAAGGTAATACTCAAAAACTAGTAACCCTGAACGCCAATTTATACGGTCATATTTTGGAAGCAGCGTACACCAATTGTAAAGTTTGGGAAAGGATGCAGGAGGTGTCATGATGATGCTGATCCTGGTCCTGAATTGGTGCACATGGGGAATTAAGGAAAATCATGTTTATTATGTACTGCAGTGCATCTCAAGAGCATTTGGCTATAAATCAAAACATCTTTAAAAGTGATAGGGCTAGAAAATCACTATAGCCAAGGAATGGGTGGTGTCCGTATAAAAGTTGGAGAATTAGCTCCAGGTGCAAATACTTTAGACTGCACGCAAAATTCGCCCTCACTGCTCATTAAAAAGATTGGAGTCCTAAATCAAGTCTTAAAAGCCAAGCTCATTGGCATTAGACTTAAAGGGTAGACCAATATCGGGTGCAGTCTAACATAACTCATCATTACCACAGGCTTTTTTCACTACTTAAAGGGGAGGCTCATTGATACTGCAGCACCTCATTCTCAGCATTGCTGGCGGTGCAGCTGCCTCAGCAAGCAGAAGCAGAAGCAGAAGCAGAACAAGGAGAAGGAGTAGGAGTCGGAGGACTGAACCAGGTATGCTCATTGCAGGTCCACGCCCCAGGGAGAGAGCCCACAGATTCTCCGGTGAAGCATTGGAGGCATTGGTTTTTGCTCTGGAGAGACGGAGGGCAGTGTGCTACCCGGCAAGTGGCAGTAGGCCCTCGCCACAAGATTTCCACACCATATGGAGGGAGGTAGCACAGCACATCTCGGGCAGCACTGTGGTCCCCAGGACCCACACACAATGCAGGAAGAAATTTAACGACCTCACTCAGGTGGTCAGGGTGAGTGAATGTTTCAAAAAGTGCTACATACCACCATCTGTACCACAATCTTCACACACTGACCAAAGCACCACACCCCCAGCACTGACACACTAACAATCTCTCCCTACCAACACTCGTACCCACATTTCACACCTTGCACACAATGACAGCTGGCGTAAGGAAACTACTAGGCACTTGGTCTAAGCGTTAAACAAAGCTTTAATCAACTGTTTTACAACATGGAGGTCTAGTTGTGTCCTTCACGAGTTCTTGTTAAGAATGTCCTGCGCAAGCTGGGCCCATGCCCAAGTATTTATACTCTTCCTGGACAGCGCCACCCACAGGCCGCTCAGTATTATTTCATAAGTCTTTCTTTCATGAATGACAGATTCATGTCAACAGCTATTCAACTATGGCAGGCACAGGGGTCATTAGTTATTAGAATTCATGTGATATGTGTGATATATTTATAGATAAATTTATTAATGGTCATTGGAATATTTTGTGGTCTCCCCCATTTCACCTTTGCGCCCAGGAGCACGGTGTGATAAGCCATGAGACAGGGATTGTATGATGGGATGTGGTGAGATATGGGGATCTGGGGTTTCATTCATGTGAATCGGAGTCTGATGAGCCGGTCACGAACAGCCAGTCTAGAAGGCCGATTGTTTCATTGCTTCCTCCCTACCTTCTGTTGCTCTTCCTCCTCGTCCTCCTCCTCATCCTCCTCTGCCTCATTGTCCTCCTGAGGTGGTCCCGCAAGAGGACAAGAGCTGTGCACTCATGATGGCCAATTGTGGAGCATGCAGCAGACCACCACGAAATGGGACACCTGCTCTGGCGAGTACTGGAGGGCTCCTCCCGAGCGGTCAAGGCAGTGGAACCATTGCTTCAATAAGCCGATGGTCTGCTCGATGATGTTCCTGGTGGCAGCATGGCTGTCATTATATGAGTGCAGGGCACAAGTGTTGGGGTAGCAGAGGGGAGTCATGAGCCAGGTGGAGAGCGGATAGCCCTTGTCTCTGAGCAGCCAACCATGAGCTTGGCATGATGGCTGGAAGAGTGCTGGCACACCGGTCTGGCGCATGATGAAGGCATCGTGGCTGCTGCCAAGATAGCAGGCATTGACATTAAGGATTAGTTGCATGTGGTCGCACACCAACTGTACATTAAGTAAGGGGTAGCTTTTGCGGTTACAGAAGATCTCAGGATTGTTATGCGGTGCCTACAATGCCACATGGGTGCAGTCGATGGCGCCCTGCATCATGAGCAAGTCTGCTATCCAGGCAAAGCCGCAATACGCTCATCTTGCTTCTCTCTGGTGATCAGGAAGCCAATGTAGTCCCTTCTTCCGCTGCAGAGAGCCTCAGTGATCTCGCAGATGCAGCGATGGACAGCGAACTGTGAGATGTTAGCTATGTCTCCTATTGCAGACTGGAAGGATCCACTGGTGAAGAAATTGAGGGCCACAGTGACCTTGACTGCAACTTGGAGAGTCGTGGTCGCACTGGTCTGAGGCTGCAGGTCTGGTTGCAGGAGGTGGCAGAGTTCTGTGACCACCTCCTTGGTGAAGCGAAGCATGCTAATACACTGCTCCTCGCTTAATTGAAGGCAGGAGAAGTGCTCTCGGAATACCCTCAGAGGGTAAGGCCTCCTGGTGAGAGCCTTGATAGCTCTCCTCCTCCCTCTGTGCACATATTCTCATATTTCTCGCTGCCTACGCTCCCTCCACCGTAGATCCTGGAGGGCGAGGTGGCTTGGCAGTACAGCCCACATTAATGTTACCAAGTGTAGCAGTTTGAATCTTTGAAGAATAAATGTAGCTACTGTTTAGTTGCCAGAAGACCCCTGATATAAAAGAACCTTGAAATTACTGAATAAAACGGTTGCAATGGGTGAAACTAACAAAAAAAAACATTGATACTGCACTAACCTGACAGCTGTGAGTGGTTACTCGTGATCCCTTTAAATAACGTCCCTGGAGCCAGCTTCCTGGTGCTGCACACCAGCTCTCCCTGTCAGTGTTTACTCCAGGTGGTGAGGTAAGTGGCGAGAATCAATATTGAAAATTGGGCGGTCAGCGAGCGTTGCACACTCACTGATGTTGCAATCTACCAGGCGTTGACGTTCCTGGCTATCCCTCTTACCGGCAGCACTATGTGGGGGCAGATTTGGTGTGCAGTTCTGGATTCGCCTCGCCTGACGATACTAGTCTAGCGCCCCATTAGCGCCATCTATTGGCACTAATGGGAAGCGCTAAGGGGATAGAAACATAGAAACATAGAAGATAGGAGCAGGAGTAGGCCATTCGGCCCCTCGAGCCTGTTCCGCCATTTAATGAGATTATGGCTGATCATCCAAATTCAGTACCCTGTCCCTGCTTTCTCCCCATATCCCTTGATCACTTTAGCCTTAAGAAATATTTCTAACTCCTTCTTGAATATATTTCATGAATTGGCCTCAACTGCCTTCTGTGGCAGAGAATTCCGCAGGTTCACCACTCTCTGGCTGAAGAGATTCCTCCTCATCTCAGTCCTAAATGGTTTACCCCTTATCCTTAGACTGTGACCCCTGGTTCTGGACTCCCCCGCCATCGGGAACATCCTTCCTGCATCTAGGCTGTCTAGTCCTGTTAGAATTTTATAAGTTTCAATGAGATCCCCTCTCATTCTTTTAAATTCTAGTGAACACAAGCCCAATCGACCCAATCTCTCTTCATATGTCATTCCTGCCATCCCAGGTATCAGTCTGGTGAATCTTCGCTGCACTCCCTCCATGGCAAGAACATCCTTCCTCAGATAAGGCGACCAAAACTGCACACAATGCTCAAGGTGTGGTCTCACCAAGGCCCTGTAGAACTGCAGCAAGACATCCTTGCTCCTGTACTTGAATCCTCTTGCTATGAAGGCCAACATACCATTTACCTTCTTAACCACCTGCTGCACCTGCGTGCTTACCTTCAGCGACTGGTGCACAAGGACACCCAGGTCTCGTTGCACTTCCCCTTTTCCCAATCTATTGCTGTTCAGATAATAATCTGCCTCCCTGCTTTTGCCACCAAAGTGGAGAACCTCACATTTATCCACATTATACTGCATCTGCCATGCATCTGCCCAATCATCCAACCTGTCCAAATCATACTGGAATTTCTCTGCATCCTCCAGCTTTGTGTCATCTGCAAACTTGGAGATATTACATCTAGTTCCCTCGACTAGATCATTAATATATATTGGGAATAACTGGGGTCCTAGCACCGATCCCTGCATTACCCCACTAGTCACTGCCTGCCACTCGGAAAAAGACCCGTTTATTCCAACTCTTTGCTTCCTGTCTGCCAACCAGTTCTCTACCAAGTCAGTACCTTACCCCCAATCCCATGTGCCTTAACTTTACACGCTAATCTCTTATGCAGGACCTTATTGAAAGCCTTCTGAAAGTCCAAATGCACCACATCCACTGGTTCTCCCTTATCTATTCTACCAGTTACATCCTCAAATAATTCCAGTAGATTAGTCAAGCATGATTTACCTTTTGTAAATCCATGTTGACTTTGTCCGATCCTGTCACTGTTTTCCAAGTGCTCTGCTATTACATCTTTTATAGTGGACTCTAGCATCTTCCCCACTACTGATGTCAGGCTTAGGTGTCTATAATTCCCTGTTTTCTCTCTACCACCTTTTTTAAATAGTGGTGTTACATTAGCTACCCTCCAATCCATGGGGACTGTTCCAGAGTCTATCGAATTTTGGAAGATGACCAGCAATGCATCTACTATTTCTTGGGCAACTTCCTTAAGTACCCTAGGATGTAGATTATCAGGCCCTGGGGATTTATCGGCCTTCAATCCCATCAATTTCCCTAACACCATTTCCCTACAAATACTGATTTCATTCACTTCCTCCCTCTCATTAGACCCTATGTTCCCCGACATCTCTGGGAGGTTATTTGTGTCCTCCTTTGTGAAGACAGAACCAAAGTATGTATTTAATTGGTCTGCCATTTCTTTGTTCCCCATTATAAATTCTCCTGATTCTGACTGCAAGGGACCTATGCTTGACTTCACCAATCTTTTTCTCTTCACATATCTATAGAAGCTTTTACAGTCAGTTTTTATGTTCCCTGAAAGCTTACTCTCATACTCTATTTTCTCCCTCTTAATTAATCCCTTTGTCCGCCTTTTGCTCAATCCTAAACTGCTCCCAATCCTCAGGTTTGCTGCTTTTTCTGGCCAATTTATATGTCCTCTCCTTGGATCTTATGCTATCCCTAATTTCCCTTGCTAGCCACGGTTGAATCACCTGTTTTGTTTTAATTTTATGCAAAACAGGGATGAACAAATTATGGGGGATGAAGTTTTCCCTCATAAAGTTGTTAAAAAAATGTATATGGGGTAGATTTTCAACTTGCCGCTCCAACATCAAACTGCCTTGTGGACCAGTCGCCTGTTATAGAAACCGTCTGATTTTCTTTTCCATTGATTTTGATGGCAAGGAAAATCAGGCAGTTTGTGCCAGTTTTATGCCTGGGTGGCAATTCGAATATCTACCCCATCAAACCTTGGGTTTTACACGTGGGACTTTACAGTACAAAATACTAAACCTACATACATTATTGATTAGGCAGCAGTTAGAATATTCTGACCAGGTTTTGGCACTTTCCTTTAAGAAAGATGTCAAACAATAGAAAGGGTGTAAAAGAGATTTATTAATATGGGAATTGGGAAGAATTTAGTTATCAAGGGAACTCTTTTTATTAGAACAAAGAGAAAAGAAAGACTTGCCTTTATTTTTTAAAAAGAAGCTTCAATGGGGGTCTGATAGAAATGTTTAAAATTATCATGAGTTTTGATAAGGTAAATAAGGAGAAAATACTATTGTTGATAATGAGTTGGTAACCTAAGGGCTTAACAACAACAACTTGTATTTATATACTGCCTTTAATGTAGTAAAACATCCCAAGGTGCTGCACAGGTGTATTTTAAGACAAAAAATTTGACACCAATCCACATAAGGATAAATTAGGGCAGGTGACCAAAAGCTTGGTCAAAGAGGTAGGTTTTAAGGAACGTCTTAAAGGAGGAAAGAGAGGTAGCGAGGCGGACAGGTTTAGGCAGAGCTTAGGGCCTAGGCAACAGAAGGCATTAAATTGAAGATCCTAACCAAAAGAACTAAGAGGGCGGTTAGGAGATTTTTTTTATATGCAGAGGGTTGTTAAAGTGCAGAATGCCCTACCAGAAGCAGCGGTGGAAGCAGAATCCATTCTAGCTTTTAAAAGGCATGTGGATAAAGACTTTGTAAAAGTTTTAGGTCAACTTGGCCCAGTGGTAGCACACTTACCTCAGAGTCAGAAGGTTGTGAGTTCAAACCACATTCCAGAACTTGACTCCATAATCTAGGCTCTCACTTCAGCAGTGTATTGAGAGTACTGGATTGTTGGCAGTGACATCCTTTGGGTGAGATACTTATCAGGGCCTTGCTAACCTGTTCAGGTGCATGTAAAATATCCTATTCAAAGAAGAACAAAAAATTTCTCCTAGTTGGGAGCCACGTTTCCTCCATATTAACAATGATTGGCTCTAAAAGTAACTCATTGGTTGTGAAGCACATTGGGATTTCTTTCTTTCCTTCTTTTCACATACCATCCTGACTACTGTCAATGGTAAAATACTTGATTTATTAGTAAATGTGCAATAACAGCATCCCACGCAGGACAGCAGGTAAGAGTTTCCATTTTGGGTGCAATCGGTGATCCGGGCACAAATTGCGCTTAAAATTGCGTTAGTTTTCATAAGTATTTTTTTCTCACATTTCCGCTCAAACTCATTTACATATCGCCGAATGTAAAATCTGCCATGAACCAGCATTTTAGAAAAATAGAAAGGCTTGCATTTATATAGCGCCTTTCAAGACCACTGGACATCTCAAAGCGCTTCACAGCCAATTAAGTACTTTTGAAGTGTCGTCACTGTTGTAATGTAGGAAATGCAGCAGCCAATTTGCGCACAGCAAGTTCCCACAAACAGCAATGTAATAATGACCAGATAATCTGTTTTAGTGATGTTGATTGAGGGATTAATATTGGCCAGGACACCGGGATTAACTCCCCTGCTCTTCTTCGAAATAGTGCCATAGGATCATTTACTCTCCACCTGAGAGAGCAGACGAGGCCTCGGTTTAACATCTCATCCGAAAGACGGCACCTCCGACAGTGCAGGACTCCCTCTGTACTGCACTGAAGTGTCAGCCTGGATTTTTGTGCTCAAGTCCCTGGGGTGGGACCTGAACCCACAACCTTCTAACTCAGAGGCGAGTGTGCTACCAAGTGAGCCATGGCTGACACACAAAGGTAATTAAAAAACAATTTTTGCATTAAAAAATATTCTTTGATATATTTAAGAGTGATAAACTGATGCAGCTTTATTAATACAGCTAAAAATGGGTTTAACACAAAAAGTCTATGTTCGGAACGGTCATGGCCCTGTGGGTAACGGAGCGGGCCCAGGGGCCGTGTAGCCTGGTTCTGCTCCTACTTCTTGTGTTCTAATTATGTGTTAGATTTCAGGAGATGGTTCTATTCCTGTTTCTGGCTGGGGTGGAGATCACCTTTTACAGAAGGTAAGTACTGTAGAAAATATAGGGACAGTGATCTCCTGGACGAGTTTCGATCGCCTAGATGGGTCAGAGAGGAATTTCCCAGATTTTTTTTCTCCCAAATTGGCCATTGGGTTTTTTATCTGGTTTTTCGCCTCTCCCAGGAGATCACATGGGTTCGGGAGGGATGTAGAGTGATAGTAGATTTGAGGTTAGGATCAGATCAGCCATGATCTTATTGAATGGTGGAGCAGGCTCGAGGGGCCGATTGGCCTACTCCTGCTCCTATTTCTTATGTTCTTATGTTCTTAAATATGCATTTTTAATCAGAGTGTCAAGTCCACCACCCATGAGTAACCTGATTTTAAATAACTGAAAATGACTTTAAAAAACTATACAGAACCATTTCCTGGTTACGTTGGTGCACAGTAATCAGTTTCTTAGTAAGTTAAAAAATATGTATATATGTAAAAGCTTTTAAAATGTGCCTATTAGTGTCCTTGGGCCTAAAAAATTTAAGAGCCTCCTCAAAGACCTGCAAACGGGCACAATTAGCAGAAACTCGCAATGGTGATTAATTTGATCTGGGGACATGGGCAGTTTTGTGGGTGGGGCCGGCTTCTAGGGCGATGTTTCTTAAACTAGCGCAAAAGATCACGGAAACCTGATTTGCGTTGAAGGTAATTTTTGCTTAAAATTCCACGACCTTTTGAGCTGGTATTGCCGATTTCGGGAGAATTGCGCTGAAAGAAAATCAGTGCAACCAACCAACTCCTGCCCATGGTTTTTATTTAAATTTCATTGAGCTGAATATTACCTCTTATGTAGCAGATGAGTGCTCCCGAATTTCATGTTCTAATGAACTGCATTATAAGGTTACACCAGTAATGTATGCCTGACATACGGTTATATGGCCCTTATATTCAGGGTGGAGTGTACTGCTGAGGATGCCATAATTCTTACAAATATATAATTACCTCCATTTTAACATTTTTCCTAAGCAGAGAACTGTTTGCTTCAATTTTTCCTCTTTTTCTCCCATGTTCATGAAGTTATTTGTACATGTCTTATCTGGGATTTTCATTGTGCTGGTAGGCTACACCAAGAACGAAATGTTCCAAATCTTAGACAAAACACATGGAACATAATGTTCTCTTTCAATTAATAATTTATTGTTGTGTATAGGAGATAAGTAGAATCGTGATACTTTTCGACGGCATTCAGATGTTCCAAAAGTAGAGCTACGAAATGCTCTTTATGAAAATTAATTTAAGAGTTCCTTTATATATATTCTAAGATAAGAACTGTAGATTTCCACCTAATATGGTTTGCTCTGATAATAAAAGCCAGACTTTCTGGTCAAAACATTTTATGGGGGCACAACTCACCATAGCAGTGAGGAAATACGTGCATAATAAAACATAAACTGAGCTTAAATGCTAAGAAGTCACTTCTATGCCAATAGTCATATATATAGCATTTTAAGGGGAATTAAACCTCAGTGGTAGGGTCCTTCTTTAAATTATGTTTTCGATCCTCTTCGACTGCAATGTTTCTTAGCTTTGTCATGTTCCTCTTACATGAGAATTACGTTCACACTTCCTTACCTTAATTGGCTGGCTTTTGTTTCCGACTAAAAGTTGTAGGAAAATTAAGTATTCAGGCTTCCTGGTGGGAATCATTCAGCATGTGTGCAAATTGTTCTATCACTTGATCCATAAAAATGCAACTCTCCACATTTTTGAATGGTAATTTAACACCATGAGTAATTCTACCTCCTAGTGATAAATGAGATGGTGTTCTAGTAACTTACTGTCTCAAAAACTGGAAATTAGATGTTTGAGCTTTCTTAATGAATGTGACTACAAATCCTCCAAAATTAAACTAACCAGAACCTTCACCTTGGGAAGAGATGTTGGCCGCGATTTTCTGTTCGGTGTCGGGATGGGTGCGGGTCAGCTGGTTTCCGGGTTCCGGTCCCGCCCCCAGCTGCCACTGCTCCACAGATGTGATTTTCCCTTGATTGACCTTGTTAAGCCTGCCCACCGGCCAATTAACAGGAAGCGGGTCTGATGATGTCATTTGATGACGCGTCATCTGCCGGTTTCCTTAAAGGGACCATGCACAATTTTATTTTGACAATTGATTTCTCAGTGTTTGACAGCATTGAGGTGCTGAAAACGTTGACAATCACTGCACAAAGGTGAACTCTTGCACCCAGGCTCTCCAACGACTCCTTCCATATGCTGGAATAAATGGCAGCTGCAGATGAGATGACAGAAGTGATCTGTCACTGGCGAGAGTGGTTCTCCCAATGAGGTGGCACTGGATATATAGGTCAATTTAAAAACTTGAAAGCTAAAGAAATCTGTATATGTTTTAAAAATGCAGTAACCAACATTTTCTTTGCTCTGAAACTCACCATGTTCAACATGGCATCCTTCACACCACTTCTGCAGCTGTCATCTTTTCACAAACATTACACCAGACTCACAACACGCCACACTTACCTGGCGTGATGTCCAGATGTCGTGAAACCCGACCCAGAAGCAGGAAAATCAAAAAACAGGCTGAACACTACCAACAAGTACCTGTTAATAGGCAGGTAATTGCCTTTAATCTGCTTCCCGCCACTAGGTGTCAGGTCCATTCGCAAATCGGAGACCCGACACTTGGGAAGGCTGTCTGGAGGTGGGTTGACAGCGGGTTTGCCGGCCAATTAAGAGGAAGCCGGTCAGATGACGTCATTTGATGACGCGTCATCTGACGGTTTTTTTAAAGGGACCACGCACAATTTTTCTTTGACAGCTCATTTCTCAGTGTTTGACAGCATTGAAGTGCTGCAAACACTGACAATCACTGTACAAAGGTGAGCTCTTGCACCCAGGCTCTGCAATGACTCCCTCCATAGGCTAGAACAGATGGCAGCTGCAGGTGAGGTGACAGAAGCGATCAGTCACTGGTAACAGAGATTCTCCCAATGAGGTGGGAATAGACATCGATTTCAAAACTTGTTACCTACAGAAAAGTGTAAATGCATTAAAAATTATTTTCCCAACATTTTCTCACCTCTGAAACTCACCAGTGAACATTGGATCCTTCACACCACTTCTGCAGCTGTCATCAATGCAGAAACATTACAGCAGACTCACAACACGTCACACTTACCTGGTGTGATGTCCGGACATCGGAAAACCCGAGGCAGAAGTGGCAAAATTGAAAGAGCCTGTTAACAAGTATCAAGTACCTGTAAACAGGCAGGTAAGTGGCTTTAATCCTCTTCCCGCTGCTAGGTGTCGGGTCCATGCGCAAATCGGGGACCCAACACTTGGGAAAATTGTTTGGAGGCAGATTGATGGCGGGATCGGAACCCGCCGTCAATCAAAATGATTTTAACCCTTGACCCACCTTCAACCCACCCTCTCAGTGCCGATAAAATCGCGGCCACTGTCGTCTCATCAACGGAAATACCATGGTTAAGCCTTGTAAGGAATTTTAACAGACTTTTCTCCTCTATACACTTCTGAATCAAGAAACAAATTAAATTATCCCTGGGGTATAGTACAAGTGGGAAGTGAAATCGTAATGGGCCAGTAATTCCGTTCCCAACGCGTGAGTACGGACGGTGTACTCACGTGTGTGGCCGGAGGAATTGCCGGATTCCAGCATGCACAGCACATGCGTGGGAAACCGGCCTTTCCTCTCCATCGAACTAAGGGGTTAAGAGGTCCAAAACGTGCCGCAGGACTCTGCGTGCACGCGTTGAACTTCCTTCGTTTTGACAGGTTTGCGCGTGTGCAAGGGCCTGGACTTTTTGGAAATGAAAAAAGGAGGCGTAAGGAGTGGATTCTTGAAGGTAAGTGGTCTATTATTTAAAATTATTACATTTTTTCCACAGCTTCATTGTTTTTAAGGACTGTACAGTAAGGTAAGTTTATTTTTAGACCCGAATTCGTAAAAAAAAAAAAAATGTCAAAAATTTTATTAATTGTTTTAAATAGTTTTTTAAAGTTATTTATAGTTTCTTTAATTATTGGGATGTATTTTAAGATTTTAATTAAAGTTAAACTAGTCTTTTGGGCGCCCTACTTTTCATGAGTTTGACAGCCTTTACTATCAAACTCATGAATGAGTTTCCCCTCCCCTGATTGGCTGCAGAGTGCTCACCTGATCCCAGCCGGCACATCGCACTAACTACGCCGCTGGATCAGGTAAGCACATCGCGCCGACATCGGAATCGGGCCAGGGACAGGAAATGCAAGCAGGCCCGGGCTTCAGATGTCAGCGCGCAGGGTGAGTGCAGATCGGGGGCTTGCACGCGCGGCAAGCACCCGATCCTAATTTCTGGCTCAATGTCTACTGCAGCTTTAGAAATCAATAATGAAGTGTGGCTGATTATCTTGTTCAGTGAATAATACTGCAAGCCTCTCATTTTTGTATTGCAAAAGTAATAGTTTCCACTGACTAAACCCAAATATTGTAATTCCAGGTGCACATCCAAGTTTGTGCTATTTTGAGGCAATTACGCTTCAGAGGTCTTCATACTTACTTATTATGGATTCTTTCAATTTGATCTCCCTAAACAATGTTGCAGTAAACAGGTAGAGAGATGATTCTGTTATACAGTGGCCCTTCCACAGTATCAAAATGGCTCTTAACAAAGTCACAAATGACATCCTATGTGACTGTGACAAAGGTAAACTATCCCTCCTCATCCTTCTCAACCTCTCTGCAGCCTTTGACACCAGTGACCACACCATCTTCCTCCAATGCCTTTCCACCACCATCTAGCTGGGTGGAACCGCACTCGCCTGGTTCCATTCTTCCCTATCCAGTCACCTGCAATGGTTTCTCTTCCCTCTCCCGCACCATTACCTCTGGTGCCCTCTCCTATATCTCATCTATATGCTGCCCCTTGGTGACATCATTCAAAAACACAGCATCAGTTCCTACATGTACTTTGACAACACCCACCTTTACCTCACCACTCTCCACCCCTCTACTCTCTATAAATTGTCAGACTGCTTGTCCGACATCCAGTATTGGATGAGTAGAAATTTCCTCCAACTAAATATTGGGAAGACTGAAGCCATTGGGCTAGATTTTCCAAGCCCCGAGGAGGTGGGCATGGAGGCGGGACAGCCGGTAAACTCGGAGGAAGTGGGGGTGGATGGCAAACCCACCCCCATCCCACCTCCGTGCCCTTTTGCCAGGAGGCGGGAGGATGTGCAGCTTCGGGTCCCATCTTCTGGAGGCGGGAAAGGCATTTAATTCTTTTAACTGCCTGTTAACAGGTAGTTAACAGATAGAAAAAAGGATCAGTGCCATTTTACCTTCCCAGGTGAGGGCTTCCCGACCTCGGAGAATCCCGCCGGATTGGAGGAGACATGGAGGAAGTCTGCGGGGGTCGGAGGTGTAACATTTGCATATTGAATTATCATTGGCCCGCAGGCATCTGTAAGGAATACCTATTATATTCACATGTGATCACAGTAGGCCTGATCACAGATGGCGACGAGACAGGCTACAGGGAGGAGGTAAGAGCTCTAGCAGAATGGTGCAAATACAACAACCTCTCCCTCAACCTCAGCAAAACAAAGGAGATGATCGTGGACTGTTTTCGGAAAAGCAGTACACACAGTGAGTGACAGCTAAATGCCAGATAGAGAGCCAAATGCAGAGGAACTGTTTATTGATTCTGTGTCACAGAAAAAAACAGATTTCAGAGACTGAGCAAGCCTTTGCCGATATTGAGATAGGAAAACAGGGCACAGAGCTTAGGTTTAAACTAGACACTGGAGCTCAGGTTAATGTAATTCCTCTGAGTGAGTATCACAGCTTGAAGGATGAGTGTGAGCTACAGTCCACCTCACGCAGACTGACCAGCTATGGGGGGGAGCAGCTCATTGTAAAAGGCACATGCATGATGAAATGCAAGTACAAAGAAAACGACATGATGTTGGACTTTTACATTGTTGACACTCGAGCACCTCCAGTGCTAGGTCTAAAGGCATGTTTAGACATGGACCTCGTCAAGCTAGTGCTATCATTGACAGCACCAGTTGATAAGCAGACCGTCATGGAAGAGTTTGCTGACGTTTTCAAAGGAATCGAACTATTCCCAGGTGAATGCACTATTCACCTTGACCCAGCAGCAACCCCTGTGGTTTGCCCACCGAGAAGGATACCCCTTGCTCTACGTAGTCACCTGAAGGAGGAGCTGCAGAGCATGGAGAATACAGAAATCATCGTCCAGGAAACAGAACCGACAGAGTGGGTCAACGCGTTAGTAGTGGTTGAAAAACCACGTACAGGCAAGCTCAGAGTCTGTCTCAACCCCAGAGATTTGAACAAGGCTATCAAATGCCCTCACTACCCTCTACCAATGCTAGATGACATCACACCCAAGCTAGTGGGAGCACGGTACTTCAGTGTAATGGACGCACGATCAGGATACTGGACTATCGAGCTCACGGAAGAACCATCTAAGCTAACAACGTTCAACACGCCATTTGGACGTTACCGATTTCTGTGTTTACCATTTGGTCTTATCTCAGCTCAGGATGAATTCCAGCGGAAGATCGACGAAACCTATGAAGGCCTCGACGGAGTAGTCGCAATCGTAGACGACATCCTCATCTATGGCAGGAATAGAGAGGAACATGATAGGAACCTCTGTGTGATGCTACAAAGATCACGGGAGAAAGATATCCAGCTCAACCCCGAGAAAAGCATAATCGGATCCACCGAGATCAGTTATTTCGGGCATCGCCTCTCAACTGATAGCATTAAGCCAGATCCAGAGAAAATCTCCACCATCAAGAAGATGGAGCCGCCGAAGAACCACGCAGAGCTAGAGACAGTACTAGGCATGGTTAACTACTTAGCCAAGTTTGCCCCGAGCCTCTCCGAAATCAACGCACCCAAACAATCCAATGAGTTCCTGTGGGACAAACAACATGACACAGCATTTCAGAAAATGAAAGACCGAACCAGGACCAGTTCTTGCCTACTTCGACCCCAACAAAGAGCTCAGACTACAAGTGGACGTGTCAAAGTATGGACTAGGCGCAGTATTACTGCAAGAAGGAAAGCCCATCGGCTACGCTACCAAATCTCTCACAGACATTGAAATCAACTATGCTCAAATCGAGAAAGAGCTATATGCAATTCTGTTTGGATGTAAGCGTTTCCACCAGTACGTCTATGGCCGACAAGTCATTGTGGAATCCGACCACAAGCCCCTCGAGTCAATCATGAGGAAACAACTAGCTGCAGCCCCACCAAGGCTACAGAGAATGATCCTTCAGCTACAGAAGTACGACTTCACAATCATTCAACTTCAAGGCAAAGACATTCCTGTCACAGACATGCTCTCCAGAAAGACTCTTAGCTACCAGGACAGCAGCCTCAGTGAAGGCATGGGTGTGCAGGTGCACATGGTGTACAACAGCTTACCTGTGAGTGACTCAAAACTGAAGGAGATCCGAGCAGGAACAGAGAAAGATGCACAACTCACACTGCTGAGAACATAAGAACGTAAGAACATAAGAAGTAGGAGCAGGAGTAGGCCATACGGCCCCTCGGGCCTGCTCCGCCATTCAATAGGATCATGGCTGATCCGAACCTAGACTCACGTCCACTTCTCTGCCCACTCCCCGTAACCCCTAATTCCCTTATCAGCTAGGAAACTGTCTATCTCCGTTTTAATTTATTTAATGTCACAGCTTCCACAGCTCTCTGAGGTAGCAAATTCCATAGATTTACTACCCTCTGAGTGAAGAAGTTTCTCCTCATCTCAGTTTTGAAAGTTTCCTTATTCTAAGATTATGCCACCTAGTTCTAGTCTCACCCATCAGTGGAAACATCCTCACCGCATCCACCCGATCAAGCCCCCTCACAATCTTATATGTTTCGATAAGATCACCTCTCATTCTTCTGAATTCCAATGAGTAGAGGCCCAACCTACTCAACCTTTCCTCATAAGTCAACCCCCTCATCTCCGGAATCAACTGAGTGAACCTTCTCTGAACTGACTCGAGAGCAAGTATATCTTTTCTTAAATATGGAAACCAAAACTGTACGCAATATTCCAGGTGTGGCCTCACCAGTACCCTGTATAACTGAAGCAAGACTTCCCTGCTTTTATACGCCATCCCCCTTGCAATAAAAGCCAAGATTCCATTGGCCTTCCTGATCACCTGCTGTACCTGCATACTAACCTTCTGTGTTTCATGCACCAGGACCCCCAGATCCCTTTGTACTGTAGCACTTTGCAGTTTCTTTCCATTTAGATAATGGCCCTGAAATTAGGATCGGGTGCTTGCTGCGCGTGCAAGCCCCCGATCTGCACTCACCCTGCGCGCCGACATCTGAAGCCCGGGCCTGCTTGCATTTCCTGTCACTGGCCCGGTTCAGATGTCGGCGCGATGTGCTTACCTGATCCAGCGGCGTAGTTAGTGCAATGTGCCGGCTGGGATCAGGTGAGCACTGTGCAGCCAATCAGGGGAGGGGAAACTCATTCATGAGTTTGACAGAAAGAGCTGTCAAACTCATGAAAACTCCTGGCCCCAAAACACTACTTAAACCTGAAAGAAAATTTAAAAAAACATTGCACTGCTTAAATGAACAATAAAGAATGCTGAAAAACTATTTTAAACAATAATTTTAAAATATGAAAAAAAAAAATTTTTTTTTTTTAAATCGGGGCTAAAACTAAACTTACCTTACTGTAAATTCTTTAAAAATAACAAACCTGTGGAAAAAAAAATTCTCAATTGTACTAAAAGCCCACTTACCTGAAAAACTAAGTACTTACGTGTGGTTTTTCAATGCATAAAGACCGGAGGACTTTACATACGCGCAACTCTGAAAAAAAAAAGGAATTTCACTGCGCACGCGCTGCCTGTGCAGTCGCGCGCGTTCTGCCTCTTAACCCCTTGGGTCAGAGGACAGGAAATGCTGGTTTTCAGCGCATGCGCTGTGCATGCTGAAAACCGGCAATTCCTCCGGGCACACGCGTGAGTACCCCATCCGTACTCACGCATTGTGCCCGGAATTATTGGGCCTATAACTTGCTCCTTGATTTTTTCTGCCAAAGTGCATAACCTCACACTTTCCAACATTATGGCCTAGAAATTCAGTTGCGTTCGCCAGCCGTTAACGCCATAAGAGGGGTAGATTTCCAGCGCTAGGCACTTAGCGCGCGGGCGCAGGCCGATCTGCGCCTACGCCCAACTTCAGTTGACATTTAGCGCCGGCGCAAAGTGTTTGCGCCCGCTCAGCTGCGCGCGCAGCTTATGACGTCATTCCGTCGTGCAACGCTGTTTGTGCACCCCAAACCGGAAATTCAGTGGCGCCCGCCCAATGTGGGCGTGGCGCTGTTAAGAACTGTGAAGTGGAACACAGCAGAGGCCCTGCGGGCCTCGGGGAGCGCTAATTAAAGGGCACTTACACTGACCTAGAAAGCCCAGCCATTTTGCTGCAATGACTTTAGTGCTTTGGATTTCTGGACAGAGACCAAGGAACAGACCTTACTGATTTGGGACAACATAGGAGAGGTATTTTTGGCTTCTGGCCAGAGCTTTGAAATTTGACTCATTGTGATTTCACTGTTTGCAAGTTTATTATGGGGGCTGCATGGGGTTCCAACCCTCAGTTCCAGCATTATGTGCGAAGGGCTCGCAGACGCTGTGTGAGAGGGCCAGCCATGCCTAGACGCAGAGGGGCCATCAGGCGTCGGCAACGTAGGCCTTACCCACTCAGGGAATACCGGCAGCAGGTGTCCTATCTCACCATGACTGCCGCGCATTGTGTTAAGAGGCTGCGCTTCAGAAGGGAGGTGATTGCAGAGATCTGCCAGCTGCTTCACAGAGATCTGCGTCCACAGCTGATGTGCAGGACGTCTCTGTCGGTGTAAGTGAAGGTCACGGTGGCTCTGAACTTTTATGCAAGCGGCTCCTTCCAAGCCGCTGCTGGGGACATAGCGAACATCTCCCAGTTCGCCGTGCATCGCTGCATCCGGTAGGTCACCGATGCACTGTTCGCAAGGAGACACCAATTCATCTCCTTCCCCATGACCCTAGAGAGGCAGGAGCAGCGTGCAGTCGGATTTGCCAGGATCGCCGACTTCCCCATGGTGCAGGGCGCCATTGACTGCACGCATGTGGCTATGCGGGCACCTATCGACAATGCCGAGGATTACCGCAACCGGAAGGGCTACCATTCCCTCAATGTACAGCTGGTGTGTGACCACAGGCAGCGCATCCTAGCAGTCAATGCCCGCTTTCCAGGAAGCAGCCACGATGCATTTATCCTGCGCCAGACTACTGTGGCTGACATGTTCGAGGCACAGCCTCCACCAAGGGGATGGCTTATTGGGGACAAGGGCTATCCTTTGTGTACATGGCTCATGACCCCGCTCCGCGCGCCCAGGACCCCTGCGGAGGAGGCATACAACGAAAGCCATCAAGCCACAAGGAACATCATAGAGCAAACGATTGGCGTCCTCAAGCAACGGTTCCGCTGCCTGGATCGTTCCGGCGGATCTCTACAGTATTCGCCGGATAGAGTCTCCCAGTTCGTCGTCGTTTGCTGCATGCTGCACAACCTGGCTATCCGCAGGACTCAGGCACTGCCACCTCGCGTTGGACCACCACCTCAGGAGGACGAGCAGGAGGACCATGAGGAGGAGGAGGAGGAGGAGTACCAGCCCAGGAGGGAGCCACAAGGTCCAAGGGCCGTCCGCCGGCGGCTTATTGAACGACACTTCTAGGCCCCCTGTCAGGGAATGGCTTGTGGCAATGAACGCACCTGAATGCAGCCGCTCCGCAAGCCCTCAGCCAGTTAACGCAACAACCACTTGAAACATGACACCTGGACAAGCTGAATAAATAAAAAGCTTTATTTAACAAACTCAGGGCCCTTCCCACATGAAACAGAAAAACAGACAAGACCCCCAAAAGACAGTCAAAAACATATCTCACTCCCACAACCTGGGGAGGAATAGCAAAATTCGTCCACCCAATTGGCCTTCATCCTCGGCCTTACCAAAATAAGCCCCCCCCCTCCAGAACACAAACACCCCCATATAAAAAAACATTTGCCTTCATCTTCGGCCTTACCAAAATAAGCCCCCCCGCTCCAGAACACAAACACCCCCATATAAAAAAAACAGTTGGCAACACACTCTACTTGGTGCGCCGAGAGGGCGAGACCTTGTGCAGGCTTCTCCGGCCCCTGCCCGACCTGTTGCTCTGCCTCAACCTGGGCCCTGTGGGTGTTGCAAGGCTGGGGGAAGGCTCCTGAGGGGCACAATGCGTGACAGCAGATGCCCTTGGGGGTCGGCCTAGACGAGGTCCGGCCCTGTAGGGGCCGGCTGCTGACTGCTGCAGCTGTGGCTGGCCAGCATCAGTCTCTCCAGCAGCTCGTCGCACCTTGGCTGGGGGAGTGGCAGTGGCGGCTGCAGCAATGGGGGCAAGCTGGCTGATGCCAGGCGCTCGCTGGTCACCAGAGACACTGGCACTCGGCCGGGCTGGCACTGCAGCAAGCGCAGCAATCTGGTGAAGGCCAGACCGCTGTGCTACAGCAGTGCGGCGGGTGCCCTGGCAATGCTTCCATGACACAGCGAGTGTGGCAGAAGTGAGTGCGCGAACTGCCCTGGTCTGTGCCCGCATCAGATCAGCCAGTGTCTGGACGGCACCACTCATGAACTCGCGACTCGCGTCCTGTGCTGCCGCGAGTTGGTCGACACCCCTGGCCTGTGCTGCCGCGAGTTGCTCGACACCCCTGGCCTGTGAGTCCCTGAAATTGGCCACACTATGAGCCAGGGACTCAATGACCTGAGGCAACTGTCCCACAACCCCCATGAACTCGTTGTGGCGCCGCTCCGAGGTCGCGGACATTTCATCAAGGAGGCGCACCTCCTGGGCGAGGACCGTCTCCGGACTGGAGGGCGGACTCTCCCTCTGGGGAGAAGGCCGCCGAGCTGCCCGACCCTTCCCGCGTGCCTGGACGCCACTGGGCCCAGCAACTGCCCCCCCCTGCAACACTTCCCCCCTCTGGGGAGAAGGCAGCCGTGCTGCCCGACCCTTAGTCATAGTCATAGTGTCATAGAGTTTTACAGCACAGAAAGAGGCCCTTCGGCCCATCGTGTCTGCGCCGCCCATCCATCCCTGTCCAGTCTAATCCCATTTTCCAGCATTTGGTCCATAGCCTTGTATGCAATGGCATTTCAAGTGCTCATCCAAATGCTTCTTGAATGTTGTGAGGGTTCCTGCCTCTACCACCCTTTCAGGCATTGAATTCCACATTCCAACCACCCTCTCGGTGAAAAAGTTCCTCCTCAAATCCCCTCTAAATCTCCTGCCCCTTACCCTGAATCTATGCCCCCTTGTTATTGACCCCCCCACTAAGGGGAAAAGTTCCTCTTTGTCTACCCTATCTATGCCCCTCATCATTTTGTACACCTCAATCAGGTCCCCCCTCAGCCTTCTTTGCTCCAAGGAAAACAACCCCAGCCTGTTTAGTCTTTCTTCATAGCTGAGGCGCTCCATCCCAGGTAACATCCTGGTGAATCTTCTCTGCACCCTCTCCAAAGCAATCACATCCTTCCTATAGTGAGGCGACCAGAACTGCACACAGTACTCCAGCTGTGGCCTCACCAGCGTTTTGTACAGCTCCATCATAACCTCCCTGCTCTTATATTCTATGCCTCGGCTAATGAAGGCAAGTATCCCATATGCCTTTTTAACCACCTTATCTACCTGCTCCGCTGCCTTCAGGGATCTATGTACATGTACACCAAGGTCCCTCTGACCCTCTGTACTTCCTAGGGTCCTATCACTCATTGTGTATTCCCTTGCCTTATTTGTCCGTCCAAAATGCATCACCTCGCACTTTTCAGGGTTAAATTCCATTTGCCACCTTTCCGCCCATCTGACCAACCCGTTTATATCGTCCTGTAGCCTGAGGCTTTCCTCCTCGCAATTTACCACCCCACCAATTTTCGTGTCATCTGCGAACTTACTGATCATACCTTTTACATTCTCATCCAAATCATTTATGTAGATCACAAACAACAAGGGACCCAGCACCGATCCCTGAGGTACCCCACTGGACACAGGCTTCCAGTCACAAAAGCAACCTTCGACCATCACCCTCTGCCTCCTGCCACTCAGCCAGTTTAGGATCCAACGCGCCAAGGCACCCTGGATCCCATGGGCTCTTACCTTCTTGACCAGTCTCCTATGCGGGACTTTGTCAAAAGCTTTACTGAAGTCCATGTAAACCACATCCACAGCATTTCCCTCATCCACCCCCGTAGTCACCCCCTCGAAAAATTCAATCAGATTTGTCAGACATGATTTACCCTTGACAAAGCCATGCTGACTATCCCCGATTAATCCTTGCCTCTCCAAGTGGAGATTAATTTTGTCCCTCAGAATTTTTTCCAATAATTTCCCCACTACAGATGTTAGGCTCACTGGCCTGTAATTCCCTGGTTTATCCCTGCCACCCTTCTTGAATAATGGTACTACGTTAGCTGTTCTCCAGTCCTCTGGTACATCCCCTGTGGCCAGAGAGGTTCTGAAAATTTGTGTCAGAGCCCCTGCAATCTCCTCCTTTGCCTCCCACAGCAGCCTGGGATACATCTCGTCCGGGCCTGGGGATTTATCCACTTTTTGGCCTGCTAAAACCGCTAGCACCTCCTCCCTCTCGATGCTAATATGTTCAAGTATGTCACAGTCCCCTTGCCCGATTTCTATGTCTGCATCGTCTTTCTCCATAGTGAACACAGATGCAAAAAATTCATTTAAAACCCCGCCTACATCCTCTGGCTCTACACACAGATTGCCACTTTGGTCCCTAATGGGCCCTACCCTTTCCCTGGTTATCCTCTTGCCCTTAATATACTTATAAAACATCTTAGGGTTTTCCTTTATTTTGCTCGCCAGTGTTATTTCATGGCCCCTCCTCGCCCTCCTAATTTCTTTTTTAAGTATGCCCCTGCACTTTTTATACTCCTCTAGGGCTTCTTCCGTCTTTAGTCTTTTGTAACTGCCAAAAGCCCCCCTTTTATTTCTAATGCATTTTTGTATATCCCTTGTCATCCAAGGTTCCCTTTGCTTGTTGGTCCCACCCTTGACCTTTACAGGAACATGTTGGCGTTGTACTCTCTCTATTTCCCTTCTGAAAGTCTCCCACTGCTTTGATGTGGATTTTCCTATAAGCAGCTGCTCCCAGTCCACTTTGGCCAGATCCTGCCTTATCATATTAAAATCGGCCTTTCCCCAATTTAGAACCCTTATTTCCGGGCCGTCTTTGTCTTTTTCCATGACCACCTTAAATCTCACCGAATTATGGTCACTGTCGCCAAAATGCTCTCCTACTGACACTTCCACCACTTGCCCGGCTACATTCCCCAGAATTAGGTCCAGTACCGCCCCCTCTCTTGTAGGACTTTCTACATGTTGGCTCAAAAAGCTCTCCTGGATGCACTTTAAGAATTCTGCACCCTCTAAACCTTTCACACTCTGACTGTCCCAATTTATATTGGGGAAGTTGAAATCCCCCACTATTATTACCCTATTATTTTCGCACTTTTCTGAGATTTGCCTACATATCTGTTCCTCCATCTCCCCCTGACTGTTTGGGGGCCTATAGTACACTCCCAGCAAAGTGCTTGCCCCCTTTTTGTTTTTAAGTTCTACCCATATGGCCTCATTAGAGGAACCCGCTAATATATCATCCCTCCTTACAGCAGTAATTGACTCCTTAATTAATATTGCAACACCCCCTCCCCTTTTACACCCCCCTCTGTCTCGCCTGAAGATTCTATACCCCGGAATATTGAGCTGCCAGTCCTGACCCTCCCTCAACCATGTTTCCGTGATAGCAACAATATCGTACTCCCATGTGTTCAACAACAACTTCAGTTCATCCACCTTATTTGCAAGACTCCTTGCATTAAAATAAATGCCTTCCAGCCCTGCCATATTCTCTTTTGCCTTCACATATTTGCTCTGCCTTCCCAGCTGACTTGTTTTTCCCTCTGTATTTGGCTGTAAATCACCCCCTACTATAGCTCCACTCTGTACCCCAACCCCCTGCCAAGTTAGTTTAAACCCTCCCCAGCAGTGCTAGCAAACCTCCCCGCAAGGATATTGGTTCCCCTCTGGTTCAGGTGTAAACCGTCCGACTTGTACAAGTCCCACCTTTCCCAGAAGCAGACCCAGTGATCCAGGAAACTAAAGCCCTCCCCCCTGCACCATCCCTTTAGCCATGCATTCATCTGTTCTATCTTCCTATTCCTATACTTACTAGCACGTGGCACCGGGAGTAATCCAGAGATTACAACCTTTGAGGTCCTGCTCTTTAATCCTTCACCTAGCTCCCTAAATTCTTGCTGCAGGACCTCATCCCTCTTTTTACCTATGTCGTTGGTACCAATGTGGACCACGACCACTGGCTGTTCACCCTCCCCCTCCAGAATGCCCTGCAGCCGCTCAGTGACATCCTTGACCCTGGCACCAGGGAGGCAACAAACCATCCTGGATTCATGTCTACGGCCACAGAAACGCCTATCTGTTCCCCTTACTATAGAATCCCCTACCACTATTGCTCTCCCACTCTTTTTCCCCCCTTCCTGGGCAGCAGGAGCACCCCCAGTGCCAGGAAGTTGGCTGCTGCTGCCTTCCCCTGGTGAGTCATCCCCCTCAACAGCGGTATACTTGTTTGAAAGGGGGATGTCCGCAGGGGTTCCCTGCACTACCTGCCTGCCTTTGTTGCTCCACCTGATGGTCACCCCCTGTGCTGCCCTACCCTGAGGCGTGAACAACTCGCTAAACGTGCTATCCACGAGCCTCTCAGCATCGCGCATGCTCCAAAATTCATCCACCCGCAGCTCGAGCGCCACAATGCGGTCTACAAGTAGCTGCAGCTGGATGCATTTCCCGCACACATGGTCGTCAGGGACACTGGCAGAATCCCTGACTTCCCACATAGAGCAGGAGGAGCAGAACACGGGTCTGAACTCTCCTGCCATGACTCACTCCTTTAATTAATTTTTAAAATTTATTCAATACCCCAGTTACAGGTATGCTCTAGGGCGCTTTATTTACCAACTATCCCCACTACACCACAGAATTTTAACACCACAGAATTCAAGCTTGTATTGAAAAAAGAGAAATACTCACCACCCAATCACCTACCTGCTCCCTGGTGACGTCACACACTGATTACTTTTTACCTCTCTCCCCGATGCTGAGTTGGTATGCCTCGCTGCTCTCCGGTTTTTATACCGGTCTCACCACGCTGCTCCCGACTGGTCTCGACTGGTCTCGGGCCTCGCTGCTCTCCGGTTTTTATACCGGTCTCACCACGCTGCTCCCGTTGGTCCCGACTGGTCTCGGGCCTCGCCTCTCTCCAGTTTTTATATCGGTCTCACCACGCTGCTCCCGCTGGTCCCGACTGGTCTCGGGCCTCGCCTCTCTCCGGTTTTTATACCGGTCTCACCACGCTGCTCCCGCTGGTCCCGACTGGTCTCGGGCCTCGCCGCTCTCCGGTTTTTATACCGGTCTCACCACGCTGCTCCAGCTGGTCCCGACTGGGCCCAGGAGCTACACCCCCCTGCAACACTTCCCCCTGGCTCTCCTCCAGGCAAGACGTGTCCCCTCCATTGCCATCCCCTGGCGCGGATGAGGGTTCCCCCGATGTGCCGCCTTCCTCTTGGTCCTCGTCGTCCTCCTCTTCCGAGGGACTGGCACTCTCAGCTTCAGGGACCTCCTCCTCACCAGCTGAAAGCAGGAAGGCACAAGAGTAGCTTTAGAATGAGGACAGGGCGTCAGCGAGGGAGGCATGAGTGGTGCCATTATGCGCATTGGTGGGACAGTGGCAAAGGATGTAGATCGGAAGCGCAAGGGGAACCAGAGAGGTCCAAGCGGTCATGTCCTTACCATTGGGTCCCAGCACAGGGTCGGCATCTCCAATAGCAACGGGGCCAGTTACCCGGCCACGCATGAGTCGAGCCACGCTCTCCTCCAGCTGACTGAGCTCCTGGAACTGGGCACGGCCTCCCCCGGTGACAGTCTGGCTCTTCAAATTCCACGCCAGCTTGGCCTGCAAGAGAAAGGACGGCCTCTAAGTACAGTGTGGTGCCCTGTTGTTGTGTGCACTGCCTCCCATGGTCGAATAGCTTGGCCAGTGCGTTAAGTGCAGAGAGTGCTATTGATGATCATGCCAGTGCCATAGCTGTGGGAGGAGGGCTGGCCATTAGGCCTTTGAGGTCCCTTTGCCCATAATGTGAGGTGCACATGCAAGGATGAGGAGGACACTGGAAAGGGTACTCACCCTGACCAACCGACTGAGGTCGTTGTACTTCTTGCGGCATTGGTCACCAGTCCTGGGGACATCGCTGTTGGCTGACACCCTCTGGGCGATTTCCCTCCAGGCTCTCCTGTACTGCCTCCTGGGAGCCTTCTTGCCACTGTCCGGGCACAAGATCTCTCTGTTCTTTTCCAACCCCCTAAGCAGCACCCTCAAAGCATGCTCTGAGAAGCGCTGCGCTCGTTCACGGGCCTTCTGCATGGCTTCAGGCGCTATTTGGGTCCACCAGCAGTGTTCAGGCCTAGCTGCAGGGCTCCACTATCCAGGGCGTGGCTGCAGACAAAGTCGACCCTTCCCCCTTTAAGAGCTGGCCGGCGTCAGGGTGTCTGCTGTCAATCAAAACATGACCGCACCTGCGCTGCGCCCGGCCTCGGCGTTATCAGTCCGCACCGCCGGCTTAGCGCCTAAAGATAGGAGTGCAACGCCAGTTTCAGCGCTCGCCCAAACTCCTTGGCCAAAGCTACTGAATTTCGACGAAGTGGCCTCCACTTTCCGGCGGGCGCTAACTTTAGCGCCCGCCCGACTTTACCACCCCAAAAGTGGCTATACTGAATTTCTAGGCCTATATTCCATCTGCCAAATTTCTGCCCACTTACTTAGCCTGTCTATGATCTTTTGCAGGTTTTTATGTCCTCCTCACTCACTGCTTTCCCTCCCATCTTTGTATCGTCGGCAAACTTGGATACGTTGCACTCGGTCCCTTCCTCCAAATCATTAATATAGATTGTAAAGAGTTGGGGTCCCAGCACTGATCCCTGCGGAATACCACTAGTCACTGATTGCCAACCCGAGAATGAACCATTTATCCCAACTCTCTGTTTTCTGTTAGATAGCCAATCTTCCACCCATGCCAGTATATTACCCCCAATCCCGTGATTTTTATCTTGTGCAGTAATCTTTTGTGTGGCACCTTGTCAAATGCCTTTTGGAAGTCCAAATACACCACATCCACTGGTTCCCCTTTATCCACCCTGTTTGTTACGTCCTCAAAGAATTCGAGCAAATTTGTCAAACATGACTTCCCCTTCATAAAACCATGCTGACTCTGTCCAATTAAATTATGCTTATCCAAATATCCTGTTACTGCTTCCTTAATAATGGACTCCAACATTTTACCAACCACAGATGTTAGGCTAACTGGTCTATAGTTTCCAGCTTTTTGTCTACTTCCCGTTTTAAATAAGGGTGTTACATTAGCAGTTTTCCAATCTGCTGGGACCTTTCCTGAATCCAGGGAGTTTTGGAAAATTACCACTAATGCATCCACAATCCCTACTGCTACTTCTCTCAAGACCCTAGGATGTAAGCCATCAGGTCCAGGGGATTTATCCGCTTTTAGTCCCATTATCTTACCGAGTACCACCTCCTTAGTGATTTTAATCGTGTTTAACTGCATATTTTTAGTGTCCTCTACTGTAAAGACTGATACAAAATATTTGTTCAGCGTTTTTGCTATCTCCATGTTCCCCACCACTAATTTCCCGGTCTCATCCTCTAAGGGACCAACATTCACTTTAGCCACCCTTTTTCTTTTTATATAACTGTAGAAACTCTTGCTATCTGTTTTTATATTTTTTGCTAGTTTACTTTCATAATCTATCTTCCCTTTCTTAATTAATCTTTTAGTTATTCTTTGCTGGCTTTTAAATGCTTCCCAATCTTCTATCCTCCCACTAGATTTGGCTACTTTATATGCCCTTGTTTTCAGTTGGATACTGTCCTTTATTACTTTACTTAGCCATGGATAGCTGTCTTTCCTTTTACGCCCCTTTTTCCTCAGTGGAATATTTTTTTTTATTGAAAGTTGTGAAATATCTCCTTGAATGTACACCACTGCTCATGTACCGTCTTACACTTTAATCTATTTTCCCAGTCCACTTTAGTCAACTCTGCTCTCATACCTTCGTAGCCTCCTTTATTTAAGCTTAGTATGCTGGTTTGCGATTCAACTCTCTCACCCTCCAACTGAATTTGGAATTCAACCATGTTATGGTCACTCATTCCAAGGGGATCCTTTACTAGGACATTTTTTTATTAATCCTGTCTCATTACACAGGACCAGCTCTAAGATTGCCTGCTCCCTGGTTGGTTCAGTAACATACTGCTCAAGGAACCCGTCCCGAATGCACTCTATGAACTCTTCCTCAAGGCTGCCCTGCCCAATTTGATTTGTTCAGTCAATATGAAAATTAAAATCCCCCATGATTATACCTGTTCCCTTATTACAAGCCCCAACTATTTCCTGATTTATACTCCGACCAACAGAGTTGCAACTGTTAGGAGGCCTATAGACTATGCCCACTAGTGACTTTTTCCCCTTACTATTCCTTATCTCCACCCAAACTGTTTCACTATCCTGATCCTTTGACCCAATATCATTTCTCACTATTGCAGTGATTCCATCCTTTATTAACATAGCCACCACACCTCTCTTTCCTTTCTGTCTGTCCTTCCTAATTGGCAAATACCCCTGGATGTTTAGTTCCCAGTCATGGTCACCTTGCAGCCATGTTTCTATAATGGCCACCAGATCATACCCATGTGTAGTTATTTGTACCGTCAACTCGTCTATTTTGTTATGAATGCTGCGTGCATTTAGGTAAAGAACTTGTAAATATGTTTTGTGACAATTTATTCCTGCTTTTACCCCCTTTACTACTTTACCTTTATCTTTATACATTCTGTCCCTTCCTAACACGCTCTGGTTTTTAATTCCCCCACTGCTACCTTGCTCTATTGCCTTCTCCGCTGACATTTTTATTTTTTGCTCTCTTGAACCCTCCCCCCCACTAATTAGTTTAAAGCCCTCTCTACAGCCCTAGTTATTCGATTTGCCAGGATTCTAGTCCCAGCACTGGCCAAGTGAAGCCTGTCCCAATGGAACAGCTCTCTCCTGTCCAGTACTGGTGCCAGTGTCCCAAGAAGCAAAACCCATTTCTCCCACACCAGTCTTTGAGCCACGCATTTAACTCTCTGATTTTATTTACCCTAGCCAAATTTGCTCGTGGCTCAGGTAATAATCCAGAGATTATTACCCTAGTGGTTCTGTTTTTTAATTTGGCCCCTAGCTGCTCATACTCCCTCAGCGGAACCTCTTTCCTTGTCCTATCTATGTCGTTGGTACCAACATGGACCATGACAACTGGATCCTCCCCCTCCCACTCCAAGTTTCTCTCCAGCCCAGAGGAGATGTCCTTAACCCTGGAACCAGGCAGGCAACACAGCCTTTGGGACTCTCGCTCTCGGCTGCAAAGAACCCTATCTATCCCCCTAATGATACTATCCCCTACAACATTTCTTTTTACTCCCCCCACTTGAATGGCCCCCTGTTCCACGGTGCTGTGGCCAGGTTGCTCATCCTCCCTGCAGTCCCCATTCCCGTCCCCACAGGGAGTAAGAGCCTTGAACCTGTTGGACAAGAGCAAGGGCTGCAGCTCCTCCAACACTACCTCCTGGATCCCCGTACCTGCCTCGCTCATAGTCACACCCTCCTGTCCCTGACCACGGACTACATCTGAATTAGTTAATCTAATTGGTGTGACTACTTCCTGGAACACAGAGTCCAGGTAACTCTCCCCTCCCTGATGTGTCACAGTGTTTGAAGCTTGGACTCCAGCTCATCAACACGGAGCCGGAGTTCCTCGAGCAGCCAACACTTACTGCAAATGTGACCACCATGAACATCAGTGGTGTCCACCAGCTCCCACATATTGCAGCAGTAACACATCACATGAAGCAAAGTCATACATGAAGGATGGCCTGAGGAAAGGAGGAAATGCCCTCAGAGCATATCTGAATTCTGGAACCACAGAGACAAACTGTCACAAATCAACAGAATCGTCTTCAAAGGGGAGAAAATCATTATTCCTACCAGTCTCAGAGAAGAGATGTTGACAAAAATTCATGCTGGACATATGGGCATGGAAAAATGCAAACAAAGAGCACGTGACATTATGTTTTGGCCCGGAATGTGCAAACACATTGAGGACATTGTTGGAAAATGTTCCATTTGTCTAGAACGCCGCCCATCAAATGTCAAAGAGCCCATGATACCTCACCGTATCCTAGACAGGCCCTGGCAGGTCACGGCAATGGATCTGTTCACATGGAACAACGAGGACTACATAGTGACTGTTGATTACTACAGCAGATTTTTTGAACTGGACAAGCTTCACAGCACCACATCTGTAGCTGTGATCCACAAGCTAAAGGCAGCCTTTGCCAGGCATGGCATTGTAGAGACTTTTGTCTCAGACAATGGCCCCCAATACAAATCAAAAGAGTTCGAGTCGTTTGCCAAGGCATGGGATTTCACACATGTCACATCAAGCCCACATTACTCTCAAAGTAATGGCCTTGCTGAAAAAACTGTCCAGATTGCAAAAACACTCATGGACAAAGCCAAAGCGGACAAAAGAGACCCCTACATCAGTCTCCTTGAGTACCGCAACACTCCGGTTGACAACTTTAAGTCACCAGCACAGCTGTTGATGAGCCGCAGACTTCACTCAATCCTTCCAAGCACCAACCAACAGCTGCAGCCAGAGGTCGTCAGCTGCAAGCAAGTGCATGCAAAACGTGTACAGAGACAGCAACACCAAAAGAGATACTATGACAGGTCAGCTAGACTACTGCCGCCGCTGCACAATGGAGAATCCATCAGAATCCAAGAGCATGACTACTGGAAGCCAGCAGTCATCATCCAGCCAGCTGACACCAAGCGATCGTATCACATCCACACCCGAGAAGGACAGGTGTACCGCCGCAATCGCAGGTACCTCCTGAACACCAAGGAACAACACCGTCATTCCAATGAGAGGATCAGTTCAACAGAGTGTGATGAACAGAGCAATACACAAAACACATCATACTTACCTGAACCTAAACCTGAACCTGATTTGTTGTCCGATTCAGGAGCATGCTCAGTTCCATACCACACAAAGTCGGGATGAGAGGTCAAGCCTAGAGTTATCCTTGACTTGTGAACTGTCAAAGGGTGTAGGTGGATCGCTGCCCTAAAAAAAAAACTGTACATCGTTATTGAAACGTTGAGATGTTTTCAGCGCTAGTTAAATGCTGAGTTTACTTATATGTTTATGCTACCAAGAACATTAGGTAGAAGAAAGGTTTAAAAGTAATGCATAACATTTTACTTTTAAAAGAAAGGGGATGTAACCTTTGCATATTGAATTATCATTGGCCCGCAGGCATCTGTAAGGAATACCTATTATATTTACATGTGATCACATGCTGAGTTACCATTGGCCTGCAGGCATCTGTAAGGACTGCTATTGTTTTGAAGACCCAGGCTAGGGGTCCTAACGCCATCTTTTGCCCACTGTGCTGCTACAAGTAAGATCAGACCTAATGCTTATTAAAAGAGTTAAACTGTAATACTCCCTTGTCCTGCAAGTTATTATTTTTGTACAAAGTGTGCAAAACAAGACAGGAGGCACCTGGAAGTAAGGTGTAGAGGTGAGTGATGGGTGCAAGTGTGGAGTGGTAAGTATGCAAGGTGAGTGATAAGTTTAAAAAAGTGTGCACTTACCTTGTTTTCTTTCTACAGCCTTTAGCCACGCTGGATGGGGAGAGCCGACATCCTGTTTGTCAATTTCACATAATGGCTGATGAAACCTCCATTCCTACAGACATGTGAAATTTACAATTTTGAAAGGTTTGATGAGTCCTCACCACAAAGGACTCATCAAACTAAAGAGAATGTCAGTGTTTGACAGCTTCACAGAGCTGTCAAACACTGACATTTCTTCTTTCAAGAAGTCTTGACAGATAGCACATCTGACGTTGATGTGATCTGTCAATGACTTCCTCCCTAATTGGCCTGCTGAGCCCACAGGGCGGGCTTAACAAGCTCAATCAGGGGAAACTCCCTCTGATTGGTCAGGCGAGGATGGAGGCGAGACATTGACATGAGAAGCAGCTGTCCCGCCTCCAACTCACCTCCATTCACAAAATCCAGCCCATAGTCTTCAGTCCCTGTCACAAACTCAGTTCCCTAGCCATCAACTCCATCCCTCTGCCTGGCAACTGTCTGAGGCTGAACCAGACTGTTTGCAACCTTGGTGTCATATTTGACCCCTATTTGAGCTTCTGACCACATATTCGTGCTATCACTAAGCCCTGCAGCGGGTAGTCAAAACTGCCCAACGCATTACCGGCACCCGGCTACCGACCATAGAGCACATATACCAGAAACGCTGTTTACGGAGGTCACGGACCATCATCAAAGACCCTACCCACCCCAGCCACAGTCTGTTCACCCTCCTGCCATCTAGGAGATGCTACAGATGCATTCGCACCCGAACGACCAGATTTAGGAACAGCTTCTTTCCCAGGGCTGTCATCCTACTGAACTCCACAAATAAACTCTAAAGCCTGCACATCTGCCAATGCACTTTATTATGGTTATGTTTATGTTAATGTATTACAAACCAAATGAATGTTGAATGTTTAAATGTCTTAATCTAAATGTACACTCTCGGGAGCCGCAAGCCTATATTTCATTGTACTGCACTTGTGCACTAACAATGACAATAAAGTTGATTATGATTATGAAGACCGCTTATTTCCATCTTTGTAACATCACCCAACTCCGCCCCTGCCTCAGCTCACCTGCTGCTAAAACCCCCATTCATGTCTTTGTTACCTCTAGACTTGAATATTCCAATGCACTCCTGGCTGGCCTCCCACATTCTACCCTCTGCAAACTTGTGGTCATCCAAAACTCAGCTGCCCGTGTCCTAACTCGCACCATTCACCCATCACCCCTGTGCTCGCTGAACTACATTGACTCCCGGTTAAGCAACGCCTCAATTTTAAAATTCTGATCCGTGTTTTCAAATCCCTCCATGGTCTCCCACCTCCCTATCTCCGTAATCTCCTCCAGCCCTACAAACCTCTGAGAGATCTGCGCTCCTCCAATTCTGGCCTTTTCAGCATCCCCGCTTTTAATCACCATTGGTGGCCATGCCTTCAGCTGCCAAGGCCCAAAGCACAGGAATTCCCTCCCTAAACCTCTCCACCTCTCTTTCCTCCTTTTAAGATGCTCCTTGAAACCTACCTCTTTGACCAGGCTTTTGCTCATCTGCCCTAATATCACCTTATGTGGTTTGGTGTCAAATTTTGTTTGATAGCGTCCCTTTGAAGCACCTTGGGACATTTTATTATGTTAAAGGTACTATATAAATACAAGTTGTTGTTGTTGTAAAAAAATGCTGACCACCTCTACATCAAACAGCTGGAGGAATTAGACCATAAAGGCAGCCACAACATTTGTTCAAAGCTTTATATAATTCTCTTTTTCTGAAGCTCACCACTACTTACCAACCTACCATGTGTTTAAAAAAGCAAATAAATAATTCACCTTAAAGCAGGGAAAGGAACACCTTGCTATGGTGACTTAGCATTTAACAAGCTAGATGAAAAGATAATGGGGCAGAATTTGCAGTGGGTATTGCGGCGTACTCTCAGAGAACGTCGTCATACTGCCTTTGAAATTAACCGCAAGTTTCGGATTTCCATCCCAAATTTGCGATCTGTCCGACTTGACAGACCATCCGTTGAGACTGTGAAATCCTTATTGCTGGTGCAGAGTTGGACTAATTGCCCACCAACTGCCCAGCAATTACACAGAAAATGTTTACGGCTGGTGCAAACAGATGCAGGAGCCTGTTTGCACAGCATAAGGGGAGGGGGACTATGCAGCAGCTTGAAATATACACCAGTTATTGATAAAAAATCTTCAAAATAAATATCTATATCCACCTAACTATCTGCTGATCCCAACACAACTCGCGGAGACAAATAGGCAAAAGGTGAAAACAATCTACCAAGAATGAGAAACTGATTTATTTATTAATATAACTGGGGTAAATGAGATACTGATTTATTTATTAATATAACTGAGGTAAATGAGAGACTGGTTTATTCATTAATATAACTGGGTTGGGTGAGAGACTGATTTATTCATTAATATAACTGGGCCGAGTAAGAAACTGATTTATTTATTAATATAACTGGGGTAAATGAGAGACTGATTATTTATTAATATAATTGGGTGAGTGAGACTAAAATAATCATGAATGGGCAGCGGAGTTTTCTGTTTCCTGATTGGAGCACTGCCACACGTGATCCCAGGTACGCCTAGGCACACGGTGCGCCCCTAGGATCCGTGGGCCACTACACTGCGCTCAACTCCGCAGCGAAACAACGCAAGTTTTCAAAGGGGGCCTTGCACCAGGTAAGTGCAGATTGCTGTTGGAGGTTGGCAGCGTACTCCTTAGCTATGACACCGACTGCAATTTCAGGGCCATTTATTTTTGGAAATTGCTGGAAACCTGATCAGCAATGCAAATATATTTTAAGAAGTATATTTCAGCATTCACTTAAAAGGAGTTTTCCTTTTTGAGGTAAATCATTTTCTTACTGATGATAGAATGGATCTGGGAAAACAGAAAAGAAAAGGCCAGCTTGAGGAATGAGCTTACAAAATTCAGGGGTAAATTGCTACATCCCATCCGATTTGAGATGTAAGTAAAACACTTAAGTTTTGGTTACACCAGAGATTATTCCTTCAACTTACCACCAATAATGGTTTGTACTTTTTTTCAGTTGCACCTCTTTTGCTTTTGTAAATTCCAACTTGTTAATATTGTTAAAGGGGAGGAGGGACTTTCCCTGCCACTGCTTGATGCCAGGTATGGATTTGATCGCAATGGGTTAACTATATTGGTGAGACAAACATAAATAAGGTAAAATGCTGATCACTACCTCAGTGTGCAGTGTGGTGCTGAGGAGAGGATTCTGTGAGAAGCTCAATAAAAGTGTTATCGCTATGTGCTTACACATCAGATTAACAAATTGAGACTACATTATAATCTCAAGGTTGAAGGAATGAATAGCCCTAAAAATAAATCAAAAATAAATCATTCGTGAAGTTGGCCTTACTGTGACATTGGCTTGCTCCAGTACACAGATTCTTCTGAAGTCGAGGCTGTAAAGCTGAGATGCAGCAGGTCGGGTATCATCTGGAATGTGCTGTTTAATTAATCGGGTAATAGCATGGCTACAGTTTTTTTAAATTACATCAGATTCATATGATCAATCGTGGCTGATTGTTAACAGCTCATAGCAATGAATAAGAATCAATCACAACTGACATCTACATATTTAATGTTGCATCTGCCTTGTCCAAACCAAGAGTGTAGCCCCTTGATAATAAGGCATGATTCGAATGCCATATTAGAATTCATATTGGATAAAACCAAAGCACACAAGGACAAACAGGATATTGGATTGGAAAAACTTCTGGGATTCATAAGGGAAGTGTTCAGGCCACACTCTTGGCCTGAACGCTTCCCTCTGCAACTGGACCCTGGACTTCCTAACAAACAGACCCCAGTCTGTCAAATTAGGTAACCACACCTCCCCCCCCGACCCTGAACACGGGGGCCCCACAAGGATGTGTGCTGAGCCCCCTCCTCTACTCCCTCTTCACCCACGACTGTGTGGCTGTTCATGGTTCCAACACCATCATCAAGTTTGCGGATGATACCACGATAGTAGGCCAGATCACCAACAACGATGAGTCAGCCTACAGGGAGGAGGTCCAGCATCTCGTGAAGTGGTGCGCCGATAACAACCTGGCCCTTAACATCAAGAAAACCAAAGAAATCATTGTGGACTTCAGGAAGTCTAAAGGCGGAAGTCACACCCCCATTCACATCAATGGGGCTGTGGTGGAAAGGGTGGACAGCTTTAAGTTCCTCGGAGTCCACATCACGGAAGACCTCTCCTGGTCCCTCAATACCTCCTCTCTGGTGAAGAAGGCCCAGCAGCGCCTATATTTCCTAAGGAGGCTGAAGGGATGTAACCTGTCACCCCTGATCCTCTCTAACTTTTACCGCTGCACAATAGAGAGCATCCTGACGAACTGTATCACAGTATGGTATGGCAGCTGTAGCTACTATGACCGGAAAGCCCTGCAGCGGGTAGTCAAAACTGCCCAACGCATTACCGGCACCCGGCTACCGACCATAGAGCACATATACCAGAAACGCTGTTTACGGAGGTAACGGACCATCATCAAAGACCCTACCCACCCCAGCCACAGTCTGTTCACCCTCCTGCCATCTGGGAGACGCTACAGATGCATTCGCACCCGAACGACCAGATTTAGGAACAGCTTCTTTCCCAGGGCTGTCATCCTACTGAACTCCACAAATAAACTCTAAAGCCTGCACATCTGCCAATGCACTTTATTATGGTTATGTTTATGTTAATGTATTACAAGCCAAATGTATGTTGAATGTTTAAATGTCTTAATCTAAATGTACACTCTCGGGAGCCGCAAGCCTACATTTCGTTGTACTGCACTTGTGCACTAACAATGACAATAAAGTTGATTATGATTATGATTATGATTATGGTTTTATTAACATTTGGCATTTTCTTCATCCAAATGCTGTAATTCTGTGCTTTGTTGTTTATACACATGGCTAGAATGTAATTTTTGTCTTCAATCTTCCACAGCCTGGTAATAGAGGATTCTTAACTACTAATTATAATCCTTCCATTACTATTCATAAATCACAAGCAGGAAAAGATCCCATATGAAAACTGTATGAAACCATGCACCAAGACAGATCCTAAATTGAAGTGATAAACCGTTGAACTGGCAGATTGTAGGGGAGATTTTCCCATGTTGGGAATGCCAGGGTGCAGTGAATACAAGTTTAAATGGAAGAAATTTGGGCAGGTTCTTTTACAGGCCTGCTCTCTGACCCACCTCATTCTTCCATATTCGCTGCACCCAAACAATTCAATGGCCTAGAAATTTGTGAACGCCAAAAAAGCTGCCAGTGCCACCACGGACGGGTCTTAACAGCCACCGAAAATGGTGGCGCTGGCAGGAACAAAAAATTAGTGCTGGGGACTAATTAACATTAGTCCAGCGCAAGACTCACTGTGTAACGCTGTCCTGGCAGCGTTCATCCTGACAGGAGGCCCCAATGTAGTGTGGCTGTAGCGTGATTCAAGCAAGAACCGTCTGCTCTGAAAGCAAGGCTGGCTTTTCAGAAAACATTTCACTCTCTTAAAGAGGAGCTGCCTCCTGAAATTTAAAAAAAATCATGTAAAAATAGGCCGTTTTTAGCCCTTACAGCTCAACTGCCTTCTGAAAAAAAAAATTAAAATAAAAAGAATTCCCAAATGGAAATCTTCAGCTCTTGAAGCTGAAGTCCTACCGCACCTAAAAAAAAAGGGAAAAATACTTCAGCACGAACACAAATGGCTCAGCAAGCCAGGGAAGGGGCACTCAGGGTCTCACACGCAGCACTCCAGCTTTGTGCAGGGGTTCGACACTGCAAGAGAGGTCCTCTACCCACAGGGGCCAGGAGGCCCTCCAGAAAGAACGATGTGGGAGTACATCACTGAGGCCGTCACTGCCAGCAGTGTCACCCCCATAACCTGGGTCCAGTGCTCAAAGAAGCTTCATGACCTCAGACCACTGGTCAAGGTTAGTGAATGCATCTTCAAAAGCCATCTCCTACCAACTGCACCACTAGCCTCACACACTGTTCAATGCACGATTCCCCCCCATCCCCAATCACCCACCTACCAACAAACAGTACCAAATAGGAGGCACATCTCCCATTCCTAGCTTCACCTCACCCCCTCGGAGGAGAGAGAAAATGCTGGCCATTCTTGGCAGGGATATGGCTGAGCCCTTGACCAGTGGTGGGGCTGAAAGGATACAAGATGCTGGTATTCTCATACATTATCCTCCTTCTCGCATGTACCTCTTGCTTTCCTGTCCTCCCCTCACCACAACTCCACACTTGTGCCTAAGAAGAAGAAGAAGAAGAACCATCACTCGATTTCATACTCCCAGCTACCAGTTCCTCAAGATCAACCAGCAAGTCCATTTGCAGTGCCCCCACTGAAAGTCAGCAGCCTTCCACCAGCCATGCTGCAGTCATTGAGGAAGCTCTGCGTGACATCAGTAGGATAGGCAAAGGCACACACAAGACAGTCACTAAGCGAATGCATAAGGGTGATGAATTGATTTCTTGATGTCATATTGGATGGATAGATGTATAAAGTTGGATTGGAAAGTTTGCTTTGTGGCAGCTCTTATTTCAGCATTGTGGCCAAGAAGACACTGGCCTAGAAATTCAGTTGGCGCCGTGCCAGGGCTTTAGCGCCGGAAAGTTAGCGCCGGCGCTAAGTCCCCCTGCGCGCGCCAAAAATTCAGTAGCGCCGCGCCCAAACGGCTGCCGGCGCTACTGAAGGGTCTTTGCGCCTGAAAATGGGCGCTACCTGCCGCTTTGCGGCGCTATTCCGGCGCTGCGGCGCCCGATGCGGTGCGGCAGGCTCGGGAAGTGCAGGCCTCCTCCTTCAGTTAAGGAGGAGCTGCCTGCACCCGCCCGCTGGCCGGTAAACTCATCAGAAAAATGAGCCCGGCACCTCAGGGAAGTGCCGGGCTCGCAGCCCGGAAGCATCTGTTCCGCGGGGGGGGGGGTGGAGGAGTCCGGGGAGGGAGGTGCAGGCAGGCGGCCGGCGGGAAAGCGGCCGGCCGCCGCGCGACCTTAAGGCACAGGCGCTAACTGATGTAAGACTCTGTTGCCAGAGTCTTAGTTGCAGCTGCCACGGGCGAGGCGGCCGCAACTGAATTTCGGCGCTGGGGCCCGTCGGCATGGCAACCGGGACGCTGCGCACACCGATGACGTCATCGGTGCCGGCGCAGCGCAACCAGTCTACCGCCGATTCTAGGGCCCCAGGGAATTTCTACACTGGCCATAACTCCGGCGCTAGGCCCTCTAGCGCCTCAAGTGCGGCGCTAAGGCTACTCAATTTCTAGGCCACTGTGATGTGTGTAGAGCCGGAAGATGTAGGTGAGGTTTTAAATGAATATTTTGCATTGGAGTTCACAATGGAGAAGGACAATGTAGGCATAAAAATCAGGCAGGGGGACTGTGATATACTTGAACAAATTGGCATTGAGAGGGAGGAGGTACTAGCAGTTTTAGCGGGCTTAAAAGTGGATAAATCCCCAGGCACAGACAAGATGTATCCCAGGCTGCAGGAGATTGTAGGGGCACTGACATAAATTTTCAGAACCTCTCTGGCCACAGGTAACGTAGTACCATTATTCAAGAAGAGTAGTAGGGATAAACCAGGGAATTACAGGCCAGTGAGCCTAACATCAGTGGTAGGGAAATTATTGGAAAAAATTCTGAGGGACAGAATTAGTCTCCACTTGGAGAGGCAAGGATTAATCAAGGATAGTCAGCATGGCTTTGTCAGGGGGAGATCATGTCTAACCAATTTGATTGAATTTTTCGAGGGGGTGACTAGGTGTGTGGATGAGGGTAGTGCAGTTGATGTAGCCTACATGGACTTCAGTAAGGCTTTTAACAAAGTCCTGCATGGGAAACTGGTCAAGAAAATAAGAGCCCATGGGATCCAGGGCAATTTGGCACATTGGATCCAAAACTGGCTTAGTGGCAGGAGGCAGAGGGTGATGGTCGAAGGTTGTTTTTGTGACTGGAAGCATGTATCCAATGGTGTACCGCAGGGATCGGTGCTGGGTCCCTTGCTGTTTGTCATGTACATTAATGATTTAGATATGAATGTAGGAGGTATGATCAGTAACTTCGCAGATGACACGAAAATTGGTGGAGTGGTAAATAGCGAGGAGGGAAGCCTCAGGCTACAGGAAGATATAGATGGGTTGGTCAGATGGGCAGAACAGTGGCAAATGGAATTTAACCCTGAAAAGTGTGAGGTGATACATTGTGGGAGGACTAACAAGGCAAGGGAATACACAATGAATGGTAGGACCCTAGGAAGGACAGAGGATCAGAGGGACCTTGGTGTGCATGTACATAGATCCCTGAAGGCAGCAGGACAGGTAGATAAGGTGGTTAAAAAGGCATATGGGATACTTACCTTCATTAGCCAAGGCATAGAATATAAGAGCAGGGAGGTTGTGACGGAGCTATACAAAACGCTAGTTAGGCCACAGCTGGAATACTGTGTGCAGTTCTGGTCGCCACACTATAGGAAGGATGTGATTGCATTGGAGAGGGTGCAGAGGAGATTCACCAGGATGTTACCTGCACTGGAACGTTTCAGCTATGAAGAGAGACTGGACAGGCTGGGGTTGTTTTCCTTAGAGCAGAGAAGGCTGAGGGGGGACCAGATTGAGGTGTACAAAATTATGAGGGGCATAGATTGGGTAGATAAAATGGAACTTTTCCCCTTAGTAGAGGGGTCAATAACCAGGGCACATAGGTTCAAGTTAAGAGACAGGGGCCTAGAAATTCAGTAAGGCGCTGCCAGCTTTGCGGCCAGTTACCGCCCAAAGAGGGCTTCTGTGCCAATAGAGGAGTTTGCGCTGATATTCAGCGCAGCGGTAATGGCGGCGGTAGCCGTTAGCGCTGCGCCAGCACCGATGACGTCATCGGTGTGCGCAGTGCCCCGCTACCGCCCCGACCGCCATATTGAGTTGCGGCCGCCTCTTCCGCAGCGGCCGCAAACAGCGATCAGAAAACGGGGCCGTACTGTAGCCTTAGTGGGGCGCTTTAAGGTGGAGGTGCAGCCGGCCGCTTTTTCGGCGGCCGCCTGCCCGCACCTCCTTCCCTGGCCTCCTCCACCGCCCCCCCCCCGCGGCGTTGCCGGCTGCTTTCCGCGAACCCGGCACTTCTCCGTGGTGCCGGGCTCATTTGCCGGCACTATCCAGCGGCGATCTCCCCGTTGCAGGCACCTCCCCCTTAAGAGAAGGAGGAGGCCTGCAGTACCGCAGCCTGCCGCTCCGCAGCGGGTGGCGCAGTGGCGCCTAGAGCGCTGAAATTCAGTTTCAGCGCCCCAAGCGGGGGCGGGCACACCCTGGAATAGCGCCCGGTTCCGACTTGGGGCGCAAAAACGGAATATCTGACTGTCGCAACTGGCTCCGCGCTCAGCGCTAACTTTTGGGTGCACGCCAGCTGGCGGGCCCAAAGTGAATTTCTAGGCCAGGAGGTTTAGAGGGGATTTGAGGAAAAACCTTTTCACCCAGAGGGTGGTTGGAATCTGGAACTCACTGCCTGAAAGGGTGGTAGAGGCAGGAACCCTCACAACATTCAAGAAGCATTTAGATGAGCATTTGAAATGCCATAGCATACAAGGCTACGGACCAAGTGCTGGGAAATGGGATTGTAATAGATAGGGCTTGATGGCCGGCGCAGACACGATGGGCCAAATGGCCTATTTCTGTGCTGCATAACTCTATGACTCTATAACAGGAAAAGTAAGGCGTGGGACGAATGTAGAAAGGGGAATTGGGGTTGTGGTCACTGGTAGCGCAGGAGGATGATTCCATCCCGGGTATCCCAACCCGAAATGGGCTGTCTGGGTTATGTCCTTCCTTCTAATTCCTCCTCTTCTGCATCTTCCTCTTCCCTCTGCGAGTGGATGCTGTAAATCTGAAATAAAAGTATAAAATGCTGGAAATACTCAGCAGGTCAGGCAGCATCTCGACCTGAGACGTGAACTCTGTTTCTCTCTCCACGGATGCTGCCTGACCTGCTGAGTATTTGCAGCATTTTCTGTCTTCTCAGAGGCCTTCCTTCATCATCTGAGGCCTTGCAAGCATCCAGCAGCATTCCCTGCACATGCAAAGAATTTTAAACATGTATTGCACCAAGCCACTGCTTCAATAAAAAATATCCAGTCCAAATGCTTAAATGCAAAGTTACCTGAAAGATGTGTGGGTCCCTTTAAGAGGTGCTGACAGCGTTTGTCAGATTGCTGAACACTCGGTTTTCAGAGCGAGCTTAGGACCTAGTGCTGAACTCAGCGCTAAGGTCAAAGTTCGCAGAGGTGACGTTAAGTTGGCCAGCGCTGCAATCAGCAGCGCTCAAGTCCTCACTAAAATGGCAGCCACTAAGTCCCGCACCAGAGAAGGGTGCTAGAGTGGCAGCCGCCATTTTTCACCAGGACAGTGGCACAAACAGGTGGTCGTAAGCTTCCTAATTTCTAGGCCAATGTGCCTTGCCTCAGACCAAGGAAAGTCACCCCTTATATGAAACATAATCATACATTAGAAATTGATCCCCTTTCTCTGTGAGGAAGGTAAAAAAACTCACAAGTGGAGAATGGCCACTTGAGGAAGATAGTGGAGCAATATTGACCCCCATTCAACTATTCCAGTATAAGTGCTCCTTCAGGAGAGGAGAGCAGAAGAAAATAAGGGAATGGAACAGAAAAAAGGAACCTATAAATTGTCTCCTCCACAAAAACATTACAATTGCAAATGCATTCAAGACCAATACACATATATAATGGGACAGATTCTGTTGAAAAATAATGGCATCTGAACAATGCATGCCGTTATTTATGTGGAAATCAACCAGCAGCTTATAGCGAGGAAGAGATACCCTGTGAATTGCAAATCACTGCAAATTGCTGGCCGATTTGTGCCGTTCCGCCATTAGCTTCACAATAACGGCATCTCGCACTTAACCTGCCCAAGATTTATATGAAGTTGCTCCATTTGCACATTAATTGCCCATTAAATGCGCCACAGAATGTTAAGTCTAGTAATTAACAGTGTTTGAACCTTTGAACAATGTGATAATTGCTAATAATTGCCAATCAACCTCTCTTGCCCAGAAAGTGAACAATTATAAGTGTGGAGTCTCATTCCTTCAGGTTGTGAATTATTTTAGGAGATTTAAAAAATGTCAAATTTACATTTTTTTAAAATTCTTACTTTTCCTTTGTCTCTCTCTCTTAATGCAATCTTTCTTTCCCTTTCTTTATTTTGCTTTCTGCACCTGATTTGACATTGAATTCACCCAGTCTAATTCACCCTCCTCAGTCCTTCCTCTGTTTATTTCTCAATCATAAATCTCATTGGTTAAGGAGATACACTGTTTGTCCTGTTGTTCACCAAGGTCCCAGATGCCCTGTTGCCCTCGCTGTGCCATTATCAGCTCGCACTTCCAGCAACTTTCTGGGCAAAAATTTTTAAAACCTAAACGTGCATGAACAAGTCTAACTAATGGGGCAACCCACAAGAGAAGAACATAAGAACATAAGAAATAGGAACAGGAATAGACCACTTGGCCCCTCGAGCCTGCTCCGCCATTCAATAAGATCATGGCTGATCTTGGGCTCAAAGCCACTTCCCCGCCCACTCCCCATAATCCTTCACTCCCTTATCTTGCAAAAATCTGTCCATCTCCACCTTAAATGTATTTAATGATCCAGCCTCCACAGCTCTCTGGGGCAGAGAATTTCACAGATTTACGACCCTCTAAGAGAAGAAATTCCTCCTCATCTCAGTTCTAAAAGGGCGACCCTTTATTCTAAAATTGTGCCCCTGGGTTCTAGATTTCCCCATGAGGGGAAACATCCTTTCTGCATCTACCTTGTCGAGCCCCCTCAGTATCTTATATATTTCAATAAGATCACCTCTCATTCTTCTAAATTCCAATGAGTATAGACCCAGCCTGCTCATCGTTTCCTCATAAGTCAATCCCCTCATCTCTGGAATTAACCTAGTGAATCGTCTCTGAATTGTCTCCAATGCAAGTATATCCTTCCTTAAATAAGGAGACCAAAACTGTAAGCAGTACTCAAGGTGTGGTCTCACCAATACCCTGTACAGTTGTAGCAGGACTTCCCTGCTTTTATACTCCAACCCCCTTGAAATAAAGGCCAACAGTCCATTTGCCTTTTTGATTACTTGCTGTACCTGCATGCTAACTGACCAGATGCCCCGCGCCAGCAAAATCTGGCCCGATGTAATGTTAATAGTTGTATTGCACATATTGAACTAAGCAGTAATGTTGGAAAATCTCATTAGGAATACTTTATGATTTATCATGCTGCATTAATAAGCTTTAAGCACTCATATTATATTGCCAATAATATTAAGTATGTGAAAATAAGTATTAACCCAGTCAACTTAAATATGTCAGTGATAATAAAACCCACTCTATATGTGAAAAAAAAAGAAAGACTTGCATTTATATAGCGCCTTACACGACCACCGGACATCTCAAAGCACTTTACAGCCAATGAAGTACTTTTGAAGTGGAGTCACTGTTGTAATGTGGGAAACGCGGCAGCCAATTTGCACACAGCAAGCTCACACAAACGGCACTGTGAAAATTACCAGATAATCTGTTTTTTTGTTATGTTGGTTGAGGGAGATATATTGGCCAGGACATCAGGGATAATTCGCCTACTCTTCTTCGAAATAATGCCATGGGATCTTCTATGTCCACCTGAGAGAGCAGACGGGGCCTCAGTTTAACATCTCATCCGAAAGACGGCACTTCTGACAATGCAGCACTCCCTCAGCACTGCACTGAAGTGTCAGCCTAGATTTATGTGCGCAAGTCCCTGGAGTGGGATTTGAATCCACAACCTTCTGGCTCAGAGACGAGTGTGCTGCCCACTTTTTTTTAATTTTATTATACTTTATTGAACATTAAGAACATTTACAACATCGTGATCATTACATTGTATGATACAAATCAATTCCACCGCCCTGCACAGCCATTCCGCCACCACATTTTAACATCAAAACCTGAAGTTTAATTTGTCACCTGTAACATATATTAATCGATTGTACTTTAAAAATTGGTTGTAAAATACTGTCCTTAAATTCCTTTCTGAATAAAACATCCACAGAGCCTTATAATAGTCTTTTAGCTTATATTTAAAATACTTTTTAGATTGATTCTCCTCCCCTTAAAAAAGAGCATTCCTTCTTTGCACAATCACGAATCTAGCCAAACTGAACATTAAATTAACTGCCGCTCCGCTAGACTCTGGCAGACTCTCCTGCAATCCCCATCTCAAAATTGAGTCCCACGGGATTCCCATTCTCGCTATTCGGTCCCCACCCAGCAAAAAAGCTTCACACAACTGTCGAACATAGTACTTAAAGTCATTTAACTGTGGACATAACACCAGTAAATGGGACAGAGTCTCATCCTGTGTCCCACACATTGGGCAAGTTGCTGCCTCCACTCGTCCAATCTTGCACAAGACCATCATGGTAAAAATCCGGTTATGAGCCCATTTGAAATCCAGTTCAATCCATTCTGGGCATTTAAAATTCGCCCACACTCCCTTCCAAATCCTGTTGAAGTCCAGCTGTGGGTATATACTCTGCCAAAACTCCTGACCAGCAGGTGTCTTGAATCTCCATTCTCTGAATATCTCATAGAAATCTTGAGTATTACAGTTGTCAAATTGGACTAACTCTCCCCCTTTCTCCAGTACAAAGCTTGGAAAAGCAGGACGCATTTTATTTCCTTTGGAGATTTCCGCATTTATTTCTTCCATCCAATCCTGTGGCATTGCCCTCACAATCTTCTCATACATGATTCCTATTGCTTTTCCTTCTACCTCCTGATCCTCCTCCCACACCATGTCCCTTACTATCGCTTCCGGCAACCAACCTGGAATCACCTCGTATAATACATCTTTCACCGATATAATCCCAGCTTTTATAAAAGCTTGATTAAATAAAACCTCTCCTTCGATGGTGACCCACCTGTTCAAAAATAAGGGCTGTTCTAAAAATTCCTCAGCCCCCTTGGGCATAAACTGCACACTTTTTAAAAATTGAGCCCAAGTCTCTACAACCCCCTTATAAAACCTAGGGGGAAGCTTAATCGATTTCAAAAACATATTATTGTATTCCATATACAATATCCCCTACCCTCCTATCCCACTTTGTTTTAAAAAATGCTCAAAACAACTCTTCCAAAAACTTGAATTTGACTTCTGAAGAAATCTCTTCACCCATTTGATTCTAAAGGATTTTTTCTTCAAATCAATATCTGGGAAGTTGAGTCCTCCCTGATTTCTCCGTCCAATGATGGTATTGTAAGCCACCAAGGCTGGTTTCCCTTCCCATAAAAACCTCACACAAACCTCTCGGATGGACTTTTCTGCCCACTCAGGAATATCCTCCACCGTCAATAAGTACCATAGCTTAGATAGCAGGAGAGCAGACACCACTGTCGCTCTTCCTTGCACTTTCAACCACCTTCTTTCCCATCTTCCCAAAATCTTTTTAATTTTCATAACCTTCGGTTCCCAATTTAATCGATCCACTTCTTCCCTGTCTTTCTTGCACCCCATATGCACCCCCAGAACTTCCAAAACCTCCACCACCTTAAAGGGACATTCCCCCAACCATTCCCCCTACCCCTCCCTGCAACCAGGCATTGGGACTTACTATAATTCACTCTGGCACCTGAAGCTCTACAATATTCCTCCACTACCTCCATAGCTTTCCTCACTGACTCCCAATTTCTCAATGTTAAGGTTGTGTCATCTGCATATTGGTGTATCACTGACACCAGCCCGGAACTGGGTACCACAATCCCAACTACACCTTGTTTCTTTCGCATCATGTAACCTAATGGTTCTGCTACCAATGTGTACAGCAGTGGGGACAGGGGACAACCCTGTCTCACTGATCTCTGTATCGGAAAATACTTAGATAAAAAACCATTACATTTAACACAGCTAAATATGTTTGAATAAAAAATCCTTATCCACTGAATGAAATTTTCCTTGAAACCAAATGCTTCCAAAACCTTCAATAAAAACTCATGAGAGACCCTATCAAAGGCTTTCTCTTGATCTATCTTTAATACATAAGCCTCCCTCCCACTCTCTTCCATGAGTTCTTTTGCATCTCGGATTGAGACCACAGAGTCTGCGATGTCCCGGCCTATGACTCCATAGGACTGAGAGGGCCAAACTATCTCCGGTAACACCTCCTTCAAACGATTTGCCATAACCCTCGCCAAGATCTTATAATCCACATTTAATAGTGTGATGGGCCTCCAATTCTTCAGATCCCGTCTATCCCCTTTATTTTTATAAGCTAAGCTTATGATACCTCTCCTCATAGATGGGGCCAGGCTTCCCTCAATTTTAATTTCCTTAAAAACTTCTAAGAGCAATGGACTTAAAATCTCAAAAAATTCCTTATAAAATTCTGCACTTAGTCCATCGGACCCTGGGCTTTCCCCCCCCTTCATTCCACTTATTGCTATTTTTATTTCCGCTAATCCTACTTCTTTATCACACATGCTTCTCTCATCCTCCTTTAAACCCTTTTCAATAAAAGCAGTAACCTTCTCCATCTCCAAATTGGAAATGTCTTCTTTTGTATATAGCTCTTGATAAAAGCTGCTAGCTGCCTCCAAAATCTCCTCACTTTCATGAATGATCTTCTCCCCAACCTTCAACTCCTCAATTAACGATAATCTCTGTCGCAGCTTCTCTTGCTCTAGAAAATATCTAGTGCATCTTTCGCCCTCCAATGCATCTCTAGCCTTTGCACGGAGAATGGCCCCCTTGCATTTTTCAGCTTGCAATAATTCCCACTCTTCCTTTAGCACCCGGAACTTAGTCTCAGCTCCCTTATCCCCTCTGTCAACTGCTTTACAGACATCCGTAAACCTTTTGTTTATATTCTCTTCTCGATGCCGGTTAGCTGCCGCCCTCTTTTTCCCATAACGTACCGAAAAAACTTTTACCTCATATTTGAAATTGTCCCACCAAACTCTTCTTTCTTTCAAGAACAAAAGTTCCTTCTGAGCATTCTTTATTATATTTATAATCCCTTCTTTATAAGCACTTTCCTTCAGGTATCAATTGTTTAAAATCCACACCTCTGAACCGATCTTAACTCTGCTGTTCCTAATTCTAAGAACCAAAGCCGAGTGATCACTAAAAAATACTTTTTTATAATAAATCTCCATCACCTCCGAACTTAACCCTTCCCGCATTAACACAAAATCTATTCGGCTCTGCTTTAAAACATCACCCACCCAACCTGCTCTGGAGAACTCCCTTTTTATGGGGTTCCGGTCCCTCCATAAGTCTCTCAAATTTAAATTTGCCATCATTTTTATAATCATCCCTCTGGAGTTATCCTCTTTAAAGGTCATCTGGGCTGAAATGTCCATCCAAGATAAAAATACATTAAAATCCCTCACTATACAAGGATTTTCCACCTCTGCCACTTCAGTGAATAACCCCCGAAAAAACTCGCGACGCTTGCAATGGTCGTTCGGTGCATAGATATTAAAAAGAATCACAATTAAATCCCTCCAATTTTACCCTTAGCCATAAAAATCTCCCCTCAGTGTCCTTGTCCACCAAGGCAACATTCTCTTCTATGGACGGACTCACCAAAACAGCCACCCCTCTACGGTTATTGTTTGCACACTTGCAAACACCTCTCCCTTCCAAACCTTCTGAACTCTTTCTAGAATATCCTCATCCCAAAAGGTTTCTTGCAGACACAAAAAGTCTGTGCCTTTAAAACCCTGCAACAACTGCTGCAATTTCTTCTCACTCCTCAGTCCGTTCACATTGATCGAGACCAATGTAATCATGGCTCCAAAGAAGGGAAGTATGCCCAATAATCTCCCCATCATTTAATCTCTGGCTCCTCCCTCCTCTCATGCTCCTTCTCAACTTTTCGGCCAGCTGTTGCTTTTTCCTGCAGCCTCCGGCTCTTTTTCCCCTCCTGTTTGACCCCTCCCTGCTGTTTCAGCCTCTTCCTTGCCTTAACTTTGGGCCCAGGAGCTGCCCTTTCTCCCTCCTTCTGCCCCTCACTAACCTTTCCCTTTCCACATAATGCCACCCCATCCCCGACTTCCATGTCTCTGTCCCCCTCTAATTCCTCACTCTCAAGCTCTTCTGCAACCCCTTGTGTCTGCTCCCCGTCAGATACATAATCCTGCTCCCCGTCAAATACTTCATCTCCCATAGAGAGTCTTCCTGCTATCGCAGTTTCTCCCACTGTGCCGCCCCCTTTGACCACGTCTCTACCTCTGACCCTTGCACCTTGTTCCCTCACTCCATGGGACAATGGCGCACCTAAATTGTTCCCTTCTGACGTCTCTATCTCGCCGATCCCATTCTGCTGTCCCTTTAAGGCTCCTGCCTCTTGCACCCTCTCCCCGCCCTGCCCCCTCCCGCTCACCAAAATATCCGACTCCCCGCCTTTCCCCGGAGCACTCACTTCCACCACACACCCCGCTCCTGCCTCCTCTCCCCCCGCAGACACCAGACTCCCCAGGGGGAGCCGAACAGCACTAAGGCTCGAGTCTGCACTCGACCCTTGATGCCCGCTGCTGTCTTTGTTCCCCTCCATAGCACTCGCCGTGTTTTCCGCCATCTCCATCTCGATCTCCGCTCCGCCAACCTCTGCCTCTTCCTGTGCTCCTTTTTCCTTCATTTTACCAGCTGTGTCCTCCGACTGCACCGCACCTCCGGCCGTTCCACACTCCTCTCCTGCTCCTTCTCCCATCTCCTCATCACTCATTTTGCTCCCTTCTGCCACACACTCACAGCGGGCGGGGCCTTTACGACACACCCCACAGCTCTCCGCCTTGCAGCTCTGCGTGATATGTCCCGACTCACCGCAATTGTAACAATACAAATCAGAACAGTTTCTCACGAGATGGTCATTCTTATGTTCATTAATAAATAGACATTCTTATTATGAACACAGCTAGCTTTTGCTAGACACTTTTATTGAGCACATGTGGACTAGGTACAGTATCTGTAGAGGCTTCCATCTTGACTGCTGCCTTCTGGGTAGCCTAGTGCCTCATGGGTAATGTAGTCTTAATATACATACAGCTGGGTAGTGTAGTATTATACATACAGCTATATACAGCTCTACGGCTCCACCTAGTGTCCACTATAGAATGACATGTTATTGATTATTACATCCCCCTTTCTTTGAGGTTTAACAAAATCAATATCAATCAACTTTCAAGAAAACAATAAAGATAATATCAGTAACACTTTTGTTAGTGCTCTATAAACATAAACATTTTCAAAACAGTCAACACATTTTCAAAGCTTTACATTGTACTCAAAGTCTATCAGGCTTTTTTACTTCACGTGTGGATCTTCTCAACACGGGTAAGTCTGATGTGTCTTCATGAAATTGTCCTGGCGGTGAATGACAAGATGCAGTTGCGGCATTGTCATCAATCTGCTCTTGTATAGATCGAGGTCTCCTTGCGATCTTTGCTTGGAGAGGGTTTCAGTGTTTCCTTCACTCTTCATGCCATAACTCTCAATGTAGTCAATGCACTCTCGAAAAACTGCTGGCAGCTGGATCCCATCATACAGCATAGTCCTCTCAGCAGCCTCAGCTAATGGAACACCAAAGATTGGCCTGAGGGAAGAAGGAGTATCCATCGGAACTGCTTCCTGCTCTGGTGCAGGCTTCTTCTTTTTCTTTTTCTCTTTCCACTGCTTAACAACATCTGCTGTGGTTATATCTTTGGACTTTTTCTCCTTGTGTCTTTCCTCTTTGTGCTTTTCTTCCTTTGGCTTCTCTTTGACCTTAAAGTCTTTTTCTTTCTTCTTGGAGAAACTAGGCTTTTTGAAGACATGGATACCCTTTGGCCTTTTCATCCTTGATGGGCTCTCTGCTTCATCACCTGAGTCATCTGGTCTGCTTATGGCACAGTTTATACGGTAGACTCGCTTGACCAGTTCTAAGTCTTCACAAGCTTTGTCACCAAGTATCGAATCAAGTCTTTCAGCCACAACAGAAAACATGAGATGATGCACTTTGTCTTTGACTGTCACTTTAAGTCTGCATACACCTAAGCTATCTATTTTCTGTCCATTATAGCTCTTCAGTAGTACTGACTTTTTCTGTATTTTGGGCTTTTCTTTCATATTTTTTATGTCACTCATACTGATTAAGTTTGCTTTTGCCCCAGTGTCCAGTTTCAATGTAACTAATGCTCCATTTATCTGCAGCGGGATCATCCATTTGTCCACTTTTACTGCATTGACTTTATGTTCAGCATTGTCCATTTCTGAGGGCTGCACATTTTCTGTATCTTTTTTGATATCGTCACATGACACCATTCCTACAAAAAATGTCTCACTTAAATCAGTGTCCTCAATCACATTAACTTGTTGCCCTTTTGTTGTTTTTACTTTTGAAAAGCATTGTTTGGCAAAGTAATTCTTTCCATTACACTTTGTGCACATTTTTCCAAATGCTGGGCATTGCCTTAACTGGTGTTTGTAACCACAGCGTTTACAATTAAAAATGTCATCCTCCGATTGCTTTTCATTTCTGTTCTGCCCATGTTTCTTCCCCTTATAGGACACAGCACTGACAGCAGCATTATCACTCATTACAATCGCATCATTATTGATTTCACTGAAAGTCTTCGCGTGCTTTCGAGCTAGCTCGCTGGCTTGGCATAGTTTCACTGCATTTTCCAAATTTAGTTCGGTTTCTCTCAACAGACGTTCCCTGACTTTTTTATCATGAATACCAAACACAATCTGGTCACGAATCATGGATGATTTCAGCTCAGAGAAATTACATGTCTGTGCTTTCAGTTTCAGATCAGTTATAAAGCTATCAAAAGTCTCATTTTGTTGCTGTGTCCGAGAACGGAAGATGTATCTTTCATACGTCTCATTCTTTTTGGGAGAGCAATGTACATCAAATTTTTTTAGCACATCTTCTAATTTTTCTCTGTTCTCCTCTGGATTAAGTACAAATGTATTAAATACCTCTATCACCTGTGGGCCTGCAACCATAAGCAGCAACGCTATCTTCCTTGCGTCTGGCTTTGTACCGAATCCGATGGCTGCAATGTAGAGTTCGAATTGTTGTTTAATAGTCTGCCAATTGTAGTCGATTTTTCCTGTGAGTTTCAAACGCTCTGGTGGCTTCAAATTCTCCATGTCGCTTTTCACAATTTTCAGCAGATCTTCACCATCCTGGTACCATCTTATGTTCATTAATAAATAGACATTCTTATTATGAACACAGCTAGCTTTTGCTAGTTACTTTATTGAGCACATGTGGACTGCTACAGTATCTGTAGAGGCTTCCATCTTGACTGCTGCCTTCTGGGTAGCCTAGTGCCTCATGGGTAATGTAGTCTTAATATACATACAGCTGGGTAGTGTAGTCTTATACATACAGCTATATACAGCTCTATGGCTCCACCTAGTGTCCACTATAGAATGACATGTTATTGATCATTACAGTCATGTCCCAGACAATAGTAACACACCTTTACTTGGTTATCGTGCAGCACACAAAAGTATTGTACTCCTTCCAGTGTCTCGAACTTCATACTGTAAGGCAAAGACCTCACCCCCTCTGGGAACCGCACCTTTACATACCGGGTTCCGTCTGCTACCCGTGTTCCCGGATAGTACCTCCTCTTTATTTCGGAACAGATTTTAATGTCCCACGACTCCAACTTTTTGCTCAGCACTTCATCCTCGATGTACACAGGCAAGTTCAAAAATGAAACCACCACCTCCTCTGAATATAGCAGAGTCACCTCCAAAAATTTCTCCCCAACTTTCAGACTGAGCAGCAGTTTTTCCACCTCCTCACGGCCACTGACCGTCACCTCAAATCCCACATTTGGTTTTGGTCGGCAGGCAAAACAGCTTCCCTCACCACAGTCCTCATGAACCGCCTGGATTATATCCCAGGCTCGAATCTTCTTATCTTCACATTGCACCACCACCGTATTTTCTTTACCAAACCTCCTGAGGTCCCAGCCCAAATCTTTGGGCCTTTTTTCCCCCCTTCCCATCACAGTTTCTTCCCTAATAAAATTCCTCTCGGGAATATTGTCTTCTGAGGGGCCCGGCACTCCGGACCCCTCAGCAGCCATCTGGCTGTTTTTTGTGGGCCAAAAAGGCCCTAAAACCTGAAAACAACACCCCAAAACCCTCCACCAACTTTTTACAAAACTTCCTCCAACACCCAGCTGCAATTAGGCAACCAGTCAAACCTGGCTCACTCCTAGCCCCTCCCACCTAGAGAGTGCTACCCACTGAGCCACAGCTGACATAGCCATGTGACATAGTTCTAGTGTTTTCTGGGTTTTTAAATGTCAGAATATGCAGCAAAACATACATTAATTAGATCTGCCCCCAATAATTAGCTGAATTAGTGTTAGTTCTCTACCTGCAGTCATTTACTGCGGTTTTAAAATTACAATTGGATGTGTAGATCGACATTAACTTTGCTCATGTAAAATTCCATGAGCTGCAGAACCACTCCTAAAAGGCTATTCATGCATGAATGGTTCCACCCGTCGATAATTGGTTACACGTTGATTAATCTGCTACATAAGTACTCATTATTTTCAAACTTCAGCATCCCCAGACAAACTAAATTTTGACAGAGCTTCTATTTGAAAGATTTATAGTGCTGTAACTTTGGTCCTTTGTTTTCAATTGATTTTGCTCCTATAACTTTATTATGTCTCTAACATAATGCCGTGCTTCTGTGTCAGGTTGTACTTAAGAGCATATAAGAAATTATAGTGATCGGGCAGTTGGTCAGTTAAAATCACCAAAGTTACTACCCAACATGAACCACCAAATACCACGTTCATCTTTTAACCTGATCAGCTGAGCAGGTGCCAAATACACCTGCCCAAAGCCAACAGGGTCCTTTTTAACATATGCATGTCGGATCTTGATGATGTCATCAGAACCCAACTGCAATTTTTACTAGGCGGTCTGAGTGGGAAGCGGCTGTGAGTTTCGCTCCAAGCCAACTCAGCGAGGAAAGGGAATGGGGCCAGAAGAGACCCCAAAATGTAAGGGCTGGAAATTGGCCTCCTTAGCGCCTCCCTTTATCGCCTCCAGGGGGCGATAACGGGGCAATAACGGGGCGCTAACGACTTACCACCCCGGTGCGACGGGATGAACAACTCCCGCGAAATTCGGTGAGAGGTTTGCGGTGGCGGTAAGACTCCACACCACGATCTCCTTCACCTGGAGATCATGACATCATTGCCGTACGCATTGCCCCGGTAGCGCACCGCTGGGTGATGACACCGACAGCTGCAGGAGGCGTTGATCGGGAGGCCAGGCGCTTTGGGGGCGAAAGTTAAAGGGGAGGTTACCGAGGTAAGTACATAAATTTCTGAAATGGTTTTACTCAATTTTTTTTACTTGTCGTGGGTCGTGATCAATCAGCCCGGCACTCTGCTGGAGTGCATGGGGCTGATCGAGCCGGATTGGGGCCACCGTCGGGGACCAGCTAACTGGTCCCAATGCAGAGCCTGCAGCAATGGTCTTCCCTTTATGGGAGGGAAGGAGCCTCGGAACACGGCAGCGCTGCACAGCCCACGCCTGCATCCTTTAGTGCTCCAGGAAGGAAGTGGAGCGCTTCACATCACTTCCTTCCTGGAGCGCTAAACCCAATTTCGTGAAAGCTGGGACTCATTAGCGCCTGCCGCTAAGTTTCCCAACATTTAAACATTTAAAATAAAAATGTAACTTTTTGAAAAATAAATTTAAACATTTTTAAATGGGACAAAAATAATCTAAACTAATTTTAAATGTAAGTGAATGTTTAAATCATTTAAAAAAGTTTATTTTAACATTTATTTTAACCTTTATGCTGGTAAAAGAAGGCCTTACGCCTGCTTTGGCCAGGAGTAAGGGTTTGGTGGGTATTCGTTGGGCAATAATTCTGCAAAAAGCCCAACTCTGCGCCAGCAAAAGTGAATTTGTAGCGGATCGGTACAATCTGTCAAGGAGAAATTTGACAGATCGCAAGTTCCAGGTTTTCACGCAGGCATCCGCCATCTTAGGCCCCATAAAATCCGCGCCAACTCACAAGGAAAGCTTAGGCCTCCCTGTAGTGTATGTACCTTTAAGGGAGAACTACTTTTACAGCTCCAGTATACTGTAGTACCGGCAGTGACCACACCTGTATATAAGCCTTGCGCATGCCTCTGTACCCCCAGTCTTGAGACTACCCTACTCCAGTAAATACCTGTTGATTGTTAAGTTACAGCATCCGTGTGGTTATTGAAAAACACCATACTCTCAGAATCACGGATCTAACAGTGGCGACGAGTGTCGATTCGAATCTACCTGCAACTCTGCATTTCCCTTCGAGGATTCGCTCCGGGAGGGCGGTGGAAGAAAGTCGAGGCCAGAAACACGGGCGTTGACCACGAGCAACTGCACAGTCGTCCGGCAGAGAGTGAACATCGCAGGGGAGGCTGTGGAGAGCCGGGCTTGGTTCCCCAGCCACGACGATCAGCAACAGACTGACGACAGGTACCAGGTACAGCGCAGACCCTTCCCGGACAGCGGCAGCTGGAGCCGCCCGACGGCAGAGAAAAAGCCGAGCAACGTCGACGGGGTAAGATAGAGGGTGAAGCGCACAGGGCGCAGCTGGGGGTTGAAAACCGAGTGGCGTCGAGGAAAAACAAAACGGAGAGAGAGAGGGTAAAGCAGCAGCCGGGTTCAGGACCGAGCGGCGGAAACGGGAAAGGCGCACAGGAAAAAAAATGCGCAGAGCGCAGCCAGGGCTCAAGGACTGAACAGTGTCCATGGGGAGAAGAAGGGAGAGCGCGGGAGACGCCATTGATCGCGGAGAAGAGGGAAGAGCGCGGGAGACGCCATTTTTAGAAGCCTCAGCGGAGAAGAAGGGCGAGCGCGGGAAGAAAGGGAAGCACGGGAGACGCCATTTTGTGCCAGCGGAGAAGAAGGGGAAGCGTGGGAGACACCAATTTTGACAGTTAAATCACACCCAGGGATGCCGAAGAGTGGCAGTATCTCTACGTTTGACAATTAAGTCGAAGATTGGGCGACATATGTGGAACGTATTGAGGTGTACTGCAGGGCGAATGAAGTGCCAGATGCTAGGAAAGCACTGGTTTTGTTAAATTCCATGGGTGCAAAAACTTATGGGTTACTGCGAAACCTAATAACCCCAGAGAAGCCTGTGAATAAGAATTTCGAAAGCATAGTAGAAATCCTACAGGACCACTTAAACCCCACACCGCTGCTGATAGCAGAACGATTTAAGTTCCATAAAAGGAACCAACACAAACACGAAAGCAATGCTGAGTACATAACGGAACTGCGCAAGCTATCGAAACACTGCCAGTTTGGAGTGGGACTAGCAGATACGTTAAGGGACAAGTTTGTGTGTGGGCTTCAAAGTGAAGGAACCCAGAAACGGCTTCTATCAGAAAAGGATCTTACGCTGGACAAGGCTTTCAGTATGGCAGTATCACACGAAGCAGCCGCAAGGGGCGTTGCAGAGATACAACGGAGACCGCAAGAATATGGCACCAATGAAATGTCCTATGGAACAGGGAAGTGTTATCGCTGCGGCAGAACAACACACGACCAGAAGGATTGTTGGTTCAAGGACCAAGTGTGCAGACAGTGTGGAAAAGCAGGACACATAGCAAGAGTCTGCAGGTCTGGGAAGAAAACCAACAGCAAGAAATCTCCACAGGAGAAGTACAAAAAGGTACACAAGGTGATGGGCAGTAGTTCAGACGAACAGAAAAGTGACACAGACTCCGGAAGCAAGGAGCTGGGTTGTCTGAAACTACATAAGGTAACCAAAATGGAGGATCACCAGACTATCTGGGTTACACTCAAGATAGTCGGAGTCCAAGTGAAAATGGAATTGGACACAGGATCAGCCCTAACAGTCATAAACCAAATGGACTACAAGCAGCTATTTTCACATATACCCTTGAAAGCTACAGAGATTGTCTTGAAAACGTACACGGGGCAAAAAGTCTACCCCAAAGGAAAAATAAGGGTGAAAGTGATATACAAAGGCCAGGAAATACCTAAAATGGACTTATATGTATTGCCAGATGGGGGACCACCACTAATAGGACGTGAATGGATCCGGAAGATACAATTAGATTGGCATTCCATACAGGCACTGAAGGTTGAGGCCAAAAAGGATGACGACGTCACACCTGGACGACTGTCAAAAATGCTAACTGACGCGAAAGAAGTGTTCCAGGAGGGACTCGGAACACTAAAAGGCGTAACAGCAATGATTAAAATAGAGGAAAATGCAAGCCCAAAGTTTCTTAAGGCCAGACCAGTGCCTTATGCGATCAGACCAGCCGTCGAAGCAGAGCTGGAAGGGTTGGAAAATTCAGGAGTACTGTCCAAAGTAGACTGGAGCGAGTGGGCTACACCCATCATTCCTATAATGAAGAGGTCATTGAGTAATACGCCTGGGGAACCAAAGAAGGTCCGCATTTGTGGGGATTTTAAGGTGACAGTGAACCCAGTCCTTCACACGGTACAATATCCGCTTCCACGAATTGAGGATATTTTCGCCTCACTATCTGGAGGTAAACGCTTCACCAAAATTGATCTAGCCCAGACGTACTTGCAAATGGAGGTAGAAGAAGCCTCGAAACAATACCTCACGATCAACACGCATAAAGGTCTCTACCAATACAACCGGCTGGTGTTCGGGGTAGCATCGGCTCCGGCTATTTGGCAAAGGGCGATGGATCAAGTCCTGCAAGGGATTCCAGGGACCCAGTGTTATTTGGACGACATCCTGGTCATGGGCAAAAATGATAGTGATCACCTCGCCAATCTGGAGAAGGTGCTCATCAGATTAAAGGAATATGGGCTACGAACTAATCGCCACAAGTATGAGTTTTTCCAGAAGCAGATCTCGTATTGTGGCCACGTTATCGATGAAGAGGGGTTACATAAGTCCCCTGAAAAGATTGAGGCAGTAGTCAAGGCTCCAGCACCGGAAAATGTGTCACAACTGAGGTCATTCCTCGGGCTGGTAAACTACTACCATAAGTTCTTACCAAATTTGTCTACGGTATTACACCCACTGAACACCCTACTGCAAACAGGGGTACCATGGAAGTGGAATGATGAACGTAAACGAGCTTTCCAGAAGTGCAAAGAATTGATCACATCAAAAGAGGTGTTGGCCCATTTCAACCCAACACTACCAATTCGTTTGGCATGTGATGCATCACCCTATGGTATTGGAGCGGTGCTGTCGCACAAATTCCCAGACGGGTTGGAGAGGCCAGTAGCCTTTGCGTCTCGGTCACTAACCTCAGCCGAGCGCAACTATGCCCAGATTGACAGGGAGGCCCTCAGCCTAGTATGGGGAGTAAAAAAATTCAACCACTATCTGCATGGGCAGAAGTTCACCTTGCTGACTGACCACCAACCACTTGTCTCCATCTTTAATCCAAAGAAGGGCGTTCCGATGATTACTGCACAATGGTTACAAAGATGGTCCCTGTTTCTAGGGGCGAATCAATATGAAATAGAATATAAAGGCATGAAACAGCATGGAAATGCTGATGGGCTATCACGCCTGCCACTGCCTACTGCAGAGGAAGCACCAGCAGTGGACCCTATCGAGATATTTTATTCGTCAATAATTGAACAATTGCCAGTAACTAACGCGGATATAGAGAAGGAGACCCGCAATGATCCGACGCTGTCTCAGGTATATGATTTGATGGTGAGGGGATGGCCAACACATGGCGACTCACTGTTGCCAGCATTCTCATCCAGAAGAGAACAGCTGTCAGTATGCCAGGGGATCCAGAGTGGATCCAGAGTGGTGATTCCACCCAAATTAAGGGAGAGAGTGCTAAATGAGCTTCATGAAGGTCATCTGGGAGGGGTGAAAATGAAAAGCCTTGCGAGGGCTTATGTGTGGTGGCCGGGAATCGATCAACAAATCGAGGACCTAACCAAGAGCTGCTCAGGATGCCAGAAGGTCCAAAATGCACCACCACATGCCCCTCTACACCCATGGGAGTGGCCCTCCTCTCCATGGCAACGGGTGCATATTGATTTTGCTGGTCCATTCATGGACTCAATGTTCTTAATAGCAGTGGATGCTCACTCGAAATGGCCTGAGGTGATAAAAATGTCCTCAACCACTACAGAGAAAACGATTGCAGTCCTACGGACCATATTTGCCAGGAACGGCTTGCCAGAGCAGATTTGCTCTGATAATGGACCACAGTTTGTGTCCGAAGAGTTTCGGAAATTTATGAGAAGGAATGGGGTAAGGCATTACACATCCGCCCCGTATCATCCAGCCACCAATGGATTGGCTGAGAGGTTCGTACAAACCTTTAAAAAGGCGATAAAGGCCATGTGCGACGATGAAATTCCACTACAGCATAAGGTGGACAATTTCTTATTAGCCTACAGAAATGCGACACATGCAGTTACCAACCAGACCCCGGCCATGATGTTCTTTAACCGAAGGTTGAGATCTCGTCTGGATTTGCTCAGACCAAATGTGCGAAGAAATGTTGAGGATAAACAATTCCAGCACATCAATGAGAAGCCGACAAGGAGCTTCAACGTAGGCCAACCAGTCTTGGCCCGTGAGGGGCCATTAATGTACACAGTGGATGTCGGGGAGAACATTGTGAGATGCCACGTCGATCAGATCTTAGCGTCACAGGAACGAGTCAACCCCATGTCTCGCGTACCTGGGGATGAACCCGACATACCGGTAGCATCTACCTCAGAACCAGTAGCAGTGGAAACCGATGAACTAACCGATGAAAAGGGGCCAGAATCGCCTCCGCACCAAGAACAAGAACCGTAGGAAAGGCGCTATCCCGAAAGGATCAGGAAGCCGCCCCAAAGACTGAATCTATAAATGGACTATTGTTGTTTAATGTACATGTTAAAGTGTTAATTGTTATTTGAATATTATGGGTACTGCTAATCTAAAGGGGGAGGAATTGTAGTGTATGTACCTTTAAGAGAGAACTACTTTTACAGCTCCTGTATACTGTAGTACCGGCAGTGACCACACCTGTATATAAGCCTTGAGCATGCCTCTGTACCCCCAGTCTTGAGACTACCCTACTCCAGTAAATACCTGTTGATTGTTAAGTTACAGCATCTGTGTGGTTATTGAAAAACATCATACTCTCAGAATCACGGATCTAACACTCCCCTGCCGCAATTTTACCCCTCCCTGATTGGAGGACCCCCGCAGGATGGTCAGCAGCCAATCCCGCCACTTACCTGCTGTCAGCAGGCAGACTCCGGGCCACATGATTTTCCGCTACTTCCCACCGAAGTCGGCTGGTGGGATTTAAATAAGACTCAAACCTTTAAATCGGCCAGGTTTCAAGTTGCCGCAAACAGGTGGGATATTAACTTGCCCGCGCAGTTAATGTAGCTAGCATCAAAGTCTGCATACCCATTTGTGATATGGGGCTGGATTTTCCAAACCTCGGCAGGTCCGTGGTGGGTGATGTCGGTGGCGGGTCCCGAACCCGCTGTTGGCTCCACCCCAGCCTCCGAAATGAATTTCCCGAGATTGGGATTGTTAAACCCGCCCAGTGTGTTTCCCGGCCAATTAGAGGAAGTGGGTCTGGTGACGTCATTTGATAACGCATCATCAGCTGGTTTCCTTAAAGGGACCATGTACAACTTAAGTTTTACATTTGTGTTGTCAGTGTTCTCCAGCATTGAGGTGCTGCAAACACTGACAATGACTGCACAGAGGTGCAGGGCTGTACCCAGGCTCTCCCATGACTCCCTCCATGTGCTTATAGAGGGAGTCACAGCACACAGGGAGATCCTCTTCCCTTCCCATGGGCAGCAGAGACTTCTCCAGGAGATCAACACAGTCTGGTTGCACACTTCACAGGAGGGCACAAGCAAGGATGTGGTCAGGAGGACCTGGGTGGTGCAGTGCGGCAAATGTTTCAATGATCTCAGTAGACCACGAAATGTTAGTACAAAGCCACACTCAACTTCATCCTGCTGTGCCTCTCATCATATCCCCATCACTCTGCCTTCCCTACCCTACTCCTGCATATCCTTACTCACACCAATTTACCTTGCACCTCCACCCATCCCTCTCTATCTACATTATCACTTCCCCATCTCACTAGCCACCCCTCACACTCACCCTCATCCTAGTGCAATCATACCAACTAACAGCACACAAGGGTAGGCACTTGGGTGTTTTATGCAATGTTCATGTAAAGTTTCTGTTAACATGGTGTCAAACATTGAAACCTTTATTTTCAATATTTTGCGTTCTTGGACAGATTTGTGTGCACCTTTGGAAGTGGCTTAGTGAGTTGCAGTGAATGGTGAGACATAACGGTACCCCCTCCCCCCCCTCCGTAATGGTGATGAGTGTGAAAGGAATGGCTTGGGCATTGTAGGGATGCTTTATGGTGTTGGTGTGGGGTGGTACCAACCTGGCGCATCATGTGGCAGCCAGGGTGTACAGCATCAAGTGAAGTAAACTTGGCCATGGTGAGGCCATCCCTGGCCTCCCGGGCAGCAATGTGGTTAGCTGATGATGCCCTGTGTCCCATGCAGCATCAGTTAATTGCAGAGAAGATTGGTGTTGTTGTTGGTGCTGCTGGTGTGCCTGGTGCTGCTGGTGTGCCTGGTGCTGCTGGTGTGCCTGGTGATGCTGGTGTTAGGGCTGATCATAGTCAGATTCCGAGGACCAAGGTGGGAGAGTTTCAAGGGCACACATGCTGATGGAATAGATGGCAGGTGAAGTAGAGATGACAAGTGATTTGTCAATGGTGGGAGAGGCAATGATGTCAGACTGTATGGAGACTTGTGTAAAGACTTGCAGCATCCTGAATCTGTAGTGGAAATGCAGTTTAGATAAGCTAGAGGTTAAGGGAACATTTCTCCGTCAGCTGGAAGCTTTGACTTGACATTTGAAGCTGTCAACTCATCAGCTGATTCAATGGCCACTGACCTCCCACCTCAGCTTCACAGACAAGGTCTCAGCACAACGGGAAACCGGTGAGAAACCTGTCAAATCCAAAAAGCTAGGAAAAACAGTGCTAAGTGGCTGTAAACAAGCCATTTTAATTGCCTCCCCCGCTGCTGTGTGTCATGTCTGCTCAGCGCTGACAGACCCGACATTTGGCAAAGGCATGTGACAGCGGGTTCTCATCGGGGTCCCGAACCACTGGGGAAAAAATTACTTTCCCACCCGATCCACCACCGATCGCAGCCACTGATCCCCGCAAAATCCAGCCCTTTGTCTTTAAGTCGATTGTTGAGTTTATCTTCTAGATTTATAATCAATGGTAATAGATATTGGTAGAAAATCTTGGTAAATTCTTCATACATTTTTGGGTGAAATATTTGATGTTACAAGTTAAGACTGAAAGAGAAAGCAATATTCTAATTTTCTAAAAGATCATGGGGGAAACATTCAGTACATTAGCACCTCCTGTTAGCGCTAGAGCATTAACGCCACACGCCAAATCTCCCCACCCCACCCTCCCCCCCCCCCGCAGCGCCGCGACTAACAGTTATTGCTGGCAGCCTCAATGCCAGGTGGATCGTGATGTCAGTGAGTGTGCAATGCTCACTGGCCGTCCAATGTATGAAATTTATTGTCGCCACATACCTTAGTGCCTGGAGTAAACAGCGACAGGGAGAGCTGATGTAATGCACCAGGAAGCCGGCACCAGGGATGTTATTTAAAGGGATCATCTGTAATGAGTCGCAGCTATAGTTTAGTGGAGTTTCAATGCTTTCTCGTCAATTTCACATAGTCCAACAGTCTAATTCTGTAATTTCAAGGTTATTTAGTGTCAGGAGTGTTGTGGCAACTAAAAAGTAGCTACATTTATTCTTTAAAAAAATCAAACTGCTACACTTGGTTACATTAATGGGAGCTGTACTGGCAGTCGACCTCACCCTCCAGGATCTATGGCAGAGGGAGCAAAGGCAGCTATAAAGATTGGAACTTGTGCCCAGATGGAGGAGGAGGGCCATCAGGGCTCTCAACAGGAGGCCATACCCTCTGAGGGTATTCTGAGAGCACTTCTCCTACCTCCAATTAAGCGAGGAGCAGTATTTTAGAAGGCTCCACTTCACCATGGAGGTAGTCACGGAACTCTGCCACCTCCTGCAACCAGACCTCCAGCCTCAGACCAGGGTGACCATGGCTCTCTCAGTGGCAGTCAAGGTCACCGTCACCCTCAATTTCTTCGCCAACAGATCCTTCCAGTCTGCAACAGAAGACATAGCTAACATCTCGCAGTTCGCTGTCCATCGTTGCATCCGGGAGGTCACAGAGGCTCTCTACAGTCGGAAAAGGGACGACATTTCCTTTCCCATCACCAGAGAGAAGCAGGACGAGCGTGCATGTGTCTTTTGCAGGATAACAGGATTCCCCATGGTGCAGGATGCCATTGACAGCCATTGGCTTTGCGGGCACCGCATAACAATCCTGAGATCTTCCGTAACCACAAAGGCTACCACTCACTTAATGTGCAGTTGGTGTGCAGCTAATCCTCAATATGAATGCCCACTATCCTGATAGCAGCCATGATGCTTTCATCCTGTGCCAGCACTCTTCCAGTCACGTCAAGCTCATGGCTGGCTGGTCGGAAACGAGGGCTATCCGCTCTCCACCTGGCTCATGACTCCACTCCGTAATCCCAACACTCCTGCCCAGCACTCATATAATGAGAGCTATGCTGCCACCAGGAACGTTATCGAGCAGACCATCGGCCTGCTGAAGCAATGGCTCTGCTGCCGTGACTGCTCGGGAGGAACCCTCCAGTACTCGGCTAAACGGGTGTCCAATTTCGTGGTGGTCTGCTGCATGCTCCACAACTTGACCATCATGAGGGCCCAGCCCTTGCCACCAGGGATTGCAGGACCACCTCAGGAGGGGGAAGAGGGAGAGGAGGAGGAGGAGGATGAGGAGGAAGAGGAAGATGAGGAGGATGACGAGGAGGAGGAGGAACAGGAATGAGGGAGGAGGCAGCCACTCAATCAGCCTTCCAGAAGGGCGGTCCATGACTGCCTCATCAGACTGTTGTTCAAATGAATTAAACCCCAGGTCCCCGTTGCTCACCACATCCCCATCATTCCAGCCCTGTCGCAGGTCATATCACAGCGCTAGTTGAAATGAGACACACCACAAAAGAATCCAAACTGAATTAATAAATGTATCAATAATTAGTGAAAACATAATTACAACAAAAATATTAACTATTCAGCCTTGTGCAATCCCTTAGTGCCCCTCGTTACTGTGCCTTTGCCTACTCTAGAGCTCCTACGAAGTGTTGGCCCAATGGTTGCAGCAGGGCTGGTGGAAGGCTACTGAGTGTCCATGCGGGAGACTTCAGATGGCCTTGCAGGGCGCCCTCGACCAATTCTGGACCTGGAAGGTCCGACTGTAGACTGCACCACCTCAGCATGGGCGGCAGCAGTCTGGGCTGGCTGGATGACAGGCAGTGACAAGGGCAATGGCGGAGTGGCAGTGGTGGGAGCAGGAATGCTGACATCCTGAGAGAGGACAGCAGCTTCCTGCTCCACTGACCCACTGCCACTCCTCCGGGGCAGCACCTCAGCATCACTACCAATCTGTTGGAGCACAGATTGCTAGCCTGCTGCGAAACTATGAAAGCTCCGGTTGACGGTGCCAGACCCAGCCACGATGGCTGCGGTCAGAGCTTGCGTGGCATCAAGCTGAGACTGCATGAGAGCAGTCTGAGATTCGATGGCACCAACCATAGACTGCATTACAGCACTAAGATGTTGCGTCGCTTCCGCCTGTGCTGCAATGGAAGCTGCCAGATCACCCATCACACGCGGCATCAGGTCTGGTTCGCCACAGTCTCTCTGGGAGTCTACCATCCTTTGCAGACTGCAAATGATGGGTTCCATGGTGAGCGCAGTGCCTTGTGTAATGTTGGATGCAGATTCCTCCATTCTCCTTATCCTTGGCGAGAGGCTCTTGGGCACCCTTGCCATTGCACTTATCATCTCCGTGTGCATGCCCATCACCCTTCTTCTAAACGCATCCCCATCAAGGTCCTCATCTGAGTCCTGTGCAGCAGAACTCACGTGCGAACTCGCCCTCCGGGGAGCTGGCCCACAAACAACCCTTTCCCCCTGGCCTTGCTACAGCCCACTCGTTCCCGGTGCCTCACCCTGTACAAAAGCCACTGCTATACTAGCCTCTAAAGAACGCGTAGTGTGAGTATATGAGTTGCTGTCTGCGGGTGACAGGTGCAATGATGCGGTGTCTTCTTCCTCTTCCTCTTCTTCCCCTTCGCTCTCTGTGATGCCCTCGGGGACAGGCTGCTCGGGTGCTTGCTGATTATCTTAAAGCTGAAAGACACAAAAGTCGGGTTATGGTGAGGGGAGGGAGGCAGGAAGGCAGAAATGCATGGAGACAGCATGAGCAGCTTGAAAGTGAGAAAAGATTGTGGGCTGAGGGGGAAGTGGGATGTGAGAAGAAGGATTAGGAATGAACATGCAGTTGTTGGCCCCAAGGCGGTCAACATCGCCGGTGGCCATGGTGCCCATGACCTGGCACCCAATGATCACCAGCACGCATGTCTCTAGCTGACTCAGCTGTTCAATGTGGGCCTGGTCCCCGCCTGACCACTCCTGCTCCCTGCAATTTTGAGTGACCTTAGCCTGGGAGAGCTAGGGAAGTGTGTTAGTGAGTGTGGTGCAATGTGCTTGGGTGATGTGCCTGACATCGTTGAGTAGCTGTCATTGTGTGCAAGGTGTGAGATGTGGGTGTGAGTATTGATAGGTAGAGGTTGTTGGTGGGTGAGTGCTGGTGGTGTGGTGCATCGACCAGTGTGTGAAGCTTGCGGTACAGATGGTGGTATGTAGCATTTGTTGAAGCCTTCACTCACCGTGACCACCCGTGTGAGGCTGTTAAACTTCTTGCTGCACTGGGTGTTGGTCCTGGGGACCACAGTGCTGCTCGTGACATAGAAACATAGAAACATAGAAGATAGGAGCAGGATTAGGCCATTCGGCCCCTCGAGCCTGCTCCGCCATTCAATGAGATCATGGCTGATCATCTAAACTCAGTAACCTGTCCCTGTCTTCTCCCCATATCCCTTGATCCCTTTAGCCTTAAGAAATATATCTAACTCCTTCTTGAATATATTTAATGAATTGTCCTCAACTGCCTTCTGTGGTAGAGAATTCCACAGGTTCACCACTCTCTGGGTGAAGAAATTCCTCCTCATCTCTGTCCTAAATGGCTTACCCCTTATCTTTAAACTGTGACCCCTGGTTCTGGACTCCCCCGCCATCGGGAACATCCTTCCTGCATCTAGTCTGTCTAGTCCTGTTAGAGTTTTATAAGTTTCAATGAGATCCCCACTCATTCTTCTAAACTCCAGCGATTATAAGCCCAATCAACCCAATCTCTCCTCATACGTCATTCCTGCCATCCCAGGTATCAGTCTGGTGAATCTTCGCTGCACTCCCTCCATGACAAGAACATCCTTCCTCAGATAAAGCGACCAAAACTGCACACAATACTCAAGATGTGGTCTCACCAAGGCCCTGTACAACTGCAGCAAGACATCCTTGCTCCTGTATTCGAATTCTCTCGCTATGAAGGCCAACATACCATTTGCCTTCTTAACCGCCTGCTGCAGCTGCATGCTTCCCTTCATCGACTGGTGCACAAGAACACCAAGGTCTCGTTGCACTTCCCCTTTTCCCAATCTATTGCCATTCAGATAATAATCTGTCTTCCTGTTTTTGCCACCAAAGTGGATAACCTCGTATTTATCCACATTATACTGCATTTGCCATGCATCTGCCCAATCACCCAACCTGTCCAAATCATACTGGAGTTTCTCTGCATCCTCCTCACAGCACACACGCCCACCCAGCTTTGTGTCATCTGCAAACTTGGAGATATTACATCTAGTTCCCTCGTCTAGATCATTCGGGTTTGGGTGGAAGGCTGGCAGGAGGCGCAAGTTAGCGCAGCCTGGAGGTCGGCCACTGAGCAGGAATGTCCGCAGGACCAGCTGCCAGGCCACCCCGTGGGGCTCTCCTGGATCGGGGGTGGGGGTGAGATCATGGGAGGCTGAAGATTTCATATTGGGGCCGGAAGGTATTTTCCTGCTCCTCTAGGTCCCACAAGGACTTCGTTTTTAAATTTAAACTTTTCTGGCCCTGATCCAGTCCCGCTCTGGGTTGGCTGGCGTGATCCACTCTGATCTCTTTGTAAAAATTGCAGTCGCGTCCTGATGACATAATTGAGACCAAACATGCATAGGCATATGCTAAAAGGACTTTGGACGGGTGTCCTTGCCGCCTGCTTAGTGGAGCAGGTAAAAATCATGTCTCATCAGCTCCCAGCAGCTTCAGGGCAGGTAAATGAGCTGGGGGATGTTAAGTGCCCACCCATCTAGTTTCTGCTGGGCGGGTAGGGTTAAAATCACCCCTCAGTACTAGTTTAAACTAGTCTGTGTTCTTAAATTAGTTATGGTCTGTGACCCAGCAGCTACTTAACAGATACGTTGTCCCTAGTGCCTGTCTGCTAATGTTATCAATATTGTTAATTGGTTATATAATTTCCCAGTTCTATAACAACAAAAGTATCCTTGTGCCATTGATCTCTCTTGCTTTCATTATAATTATAATCCTCATCTTACTACATATAATGGGAGAGACTTTCAAATGCTGTTCACCTGTTCTCATCAAAACAGGTGATCAGCAGGTGAAAGTCCAGTGGGAATCCTGTGCACCCATTTGCCTACCTGGCAGGCCTTTAATTGGGTGCCCAGCACTCCTGCCCGAAACAGGCTGTTTAGTTATGAAAATCGGGGTCCTTCGCCCTTGTAAGAGAAAAGGCTATGGGGAAAGAGCAGAGGAGTGGGAATAATTGGTTAGCTCTTTCAAAGAGCCAGCACAGACATGATGGGCCAATTGGTCTCCTTCTGTGCTGTAAGATTCATTGATTCTATGAAATGGGCAGAGCATGCACAACACACACCAGTCTCATTTCTTAAGGCGTTGAGAAGCCCAACTGGCAGTCCTTAAAGAGACCGCTGGAGGCCTCTCCGAAAAGGTAAGTTTTATATTCTGTTTTCAGGTTTTTGGAGGAGCAGGCATGGACAGGTTCACAGACACTGCTGATTTGACTTACAGTAATTCTTAAATAAAGAAGAAACATTTTTTTAACAGTATAATAATTAATTCCAAAAGCAATTAAACTTACTATGTTAAGCAAAGTTTGTTATACAGTTGCCTAGTCAGAGCACGTTGAATAGATGGGATATAATCCTAAAAAGAATAGATGAGGTTCTGGGATACATTTTTACAAGCTCTAAAGTTAAAGGGTTGCGCTAGAGGATTGGAGTGCAACTCATATTATCCTGGTATCCTAATAAAAGGGGAGTATTTGGATAAGCATAGCCCAGGTCTAACAATTAATCCCAATCACAGTAATTTGCTTACCGGAAAATATACAGGGTGACTACTCTGATTTCTTGACATCTTGGATGATGAAGAATATCAGACGACCAGACCACTGCGTGCAGACTAAAATTAATGTCCACAGTGCAAGAATGAACTTTAAAAAAAATCACAAATAACATAGGCAAAATATTTCAAATTACAAACATAATTTCAAACTGTGTTTGCTGTTCTTCCCGCTTCGCTCGTCAAACTCTCAGATCATTGTTGGTGGTCCACATGTAAGCTTTGCTTACAGAGCACTATCCCCCGCTGCCAATCTCACATTAACAGCAGGATGAATGGAAAACTGAGTAAAAAATTCCTTAAAGATAGTATCACTCTCAGCTTGATTCATTTATGCATCGAAGTAACAGTGGCATCTTTCCCGGTGATAATAATGCCAATCCAAACCATAATTTGGAATGGATTTTCATTTGCTTAACAATTATGGAAATAAAAGCAGTATCTCAGCAGTTTAAAAAAGAAAAAAAACAACTGTATATGGTGGAAATTTGAAATGAAAACAGAATATGATGGAAACACACAGCATACCAGTTAAGCACCTGTAAAGAGAGTCAAGTTAATGGTTCGAGTGCATACCCTTCATCAAAGCTAATTGACAGAGGCAGCAATAGTCACCCTGCTAACAATTTTGATAGACCATTAGAAAACTGTCTGAATGCTGATCATGGAATTACCATTTAAAATAATACTTATCCTTTCATAGATAGCAATTCACAGACGACCTGTCGGATCTTAAGCAAAACTTTCTGCAGCCATAATGCAGATGAATCCTCTCTGAGCAGTCATTACGGATTTTCAGTGAAATGCTTTGAGTCCGTCTTAATGTCACCATAATTTTCAAATGATTCATATATAAGATATATACACAACTCACAGGACAAGAATTCTACTTTCATCACAAATACCTCTCCTAATATTATCAGATTTGTTGATTGTTAAGTCTGTGTGTTCCAGTTGTATTAAGGTTAATTACTGGCACAGACTACAAGAATAAAGTTTCAACAGGTTTTTACTAGTTGGAGGTCAGGACTATACTAAATACAATATCACTACACAGTACTTATATACCGGTGGTCACCACCGGTATTACGTATACAGCAGCCAGAGAAAGTAGTACATCTCTTAAGGTGGAACAGGCTTAAGTTCTCTTAAGGTGGAACAGGTTACATACACCACAATCCTCCCTTTTTAGCTTAACAGTCATATCCCCATTTAACATAACATATATACATATATAACTTTAGGTATAAACAGTTCAAAGGTTCAGTCTCTCAGGAGGCCTTCTGATTCGGGTTGGATAACGCCTCTCAGTGGTCTCTGATTCTTGTTGCTGAGGTGACTCTTGTTGGTTTCCTATGTATTGGACGTCATCATCAGGTACAGTCCCTGCCGAGGTAGATGCTTCAGGTTCATTAACGTCTTCCACAGTTGTCTCTGTCGCAACCATGGGTTCGACCCTTGCTCTTGATTCTACCAGTTGATCCGCATGACGCCTTATCACATTGTTACCAATATCTACTGTGTACATCAGAGCTCCTTGTCTGGCCCGAATTGTTCCGGACTGCCATTTTTTGTTTCCATAGCCCCTTGCCAACACTGGTTGTCCTACGTCGAAACTTCGAGTGGACTTGTTATTAATATGCCGGAACTGTTTGTTTTCCACTTCCCTCCGCACATTTGGTTTTAACAAGTCCAACCTGGACCGCAACCTCCTGTTATAAAACATCATGGCAGGACTTTGGTTAGTCATTGCATGAGCGGCATTTCGATATGCCATTAGGAAATTGTCCACCTTGTGTTGTAACGGAATCTGATCATCGTTCATGGCCTTTATTGCCTTTTTGAATGTTTGGACAAATCTCTCGGCCAACCCGTTTGTCGCTGGATGATATGGGGCAGAGGTATAATGTTTCACCCCATTCTTCTTTAAGAATTTTTGGAATTCTTCCGACACGAACTGTGGTCCGTTGTCCGAACATATCTGTTCTGGCAATCCGTTCCTTGCGAATATTGTTCTTAACACCGCAATTGTCTTTTCTGAAGTAGTGGTATTCATCTTGATCACTTCTGGCCATTTGGAATGTGCGTCCACCGCAATTAGGAACATGGAGTCCATGAATGGACCAGCAAAGTCAATATGTACGCGTTGCCATGGGGCTGAAGGCCATTCCCATGGGTGTAGCGGTGCGATCGGAGGTGCATTTTGCACTTTTTGGCACCCAGCGCAGCTTTTTGTCAACTCCTCTATCTGTTGGTCAATGCCTGGCCACCATACATAAGCCCTAGCAAGACTTTTCATCTTAACTCCCCCCAGATGACCTTCATGCAGTTCCTTTAGAACTCTTTCCCGTAACTTGGGAGGAATAATCACTCTTGTCCCGTACATCAAAGTACCATGGCAGATGGACAGCTGGTCTCGCCTTGCCGAGAATGCCGGTAAAAGAGGATCACCATGTGTTGGCCGTCCCTTCACTGTCACCTCTTAAACTCGGGACAGTGTCGGGTCGTTCCTGGTTTCTCTTTCAATACTTGCATTGGTGACTGGTAAACACTCGATGATGGTCGAATGAAATAACTCAACAGGGTCAACTTTCGTCGTCTCTTCTGCTTCAGGTAGTGGCAGGCGCGACAGCCCATCAACATTGCCATGCTGCTTTGTACCTTTGAATTCTATTTGATATTGATGTGCCCCTAGGAAAAGGGACCATCTCTGGAGTCGCTGTGCTGTCATCACCGAAACACCCTTCTTAGGGTTAAAAATGGATACCAACGGCTGATGGTCTGTCAGAAGTGTGAATTTTTGGCCCTGCAGGTAATGATTAAACTTCTTCACTCCCCATACAAGGCTGAGAGCCTCCCTATCGATCTGCGCATAGTTGCGCTCAGCGGAGGTCAATGATCTGGATGCAAACGCGACTGGCCTTTCCGTGCCATTTGGCAACTTGTGTGAGAGTACTGCCCCAATACCATATGGAGAAGCATCACAAGCCAACCGAATAGGCAGTGTCGGGTTGAAGTGAGCCAACACTTCCTCTGAGGTGATCAATTCTTTGCTTTTGCGAAATGCCTTCTTACAGTTTTCGCTCCATTCCCATGGTACCCCCTTCTGTAAAAGAGCGTTCAGCGGGTGCAGTACCGTGGATAGATTCGGTAGAAACTTATGGTAATAGTTAATCAATCCCAGAAACGACCTCAACTGAGAGACATTATCCGGAGCGGGAGCCTTTACAACTGCCTCTATCTTGTCAGGAGACTTATGAAGCCCCTCCCGGTCAATGACATGACCACAGTACGAGATCCACTTCTGAAAGAACTCACATTTCTGCCGATTAACTCTAAGTCCATACTCTTTCAGTCTGTTGAGCACCAGTTCCAAGTTTGCGAGGTGTTCTTCATCACCATCACCTGTAATCAGAATATCGTCCAGGTAACATTGTGTGCCTGGAATTCCCTGTAATACCTGCTCCATGGCCCTCTGCCAAATTGCCGGAGCCGATGCCACTCCAAAAACCAGCCTATTATACCGGTACAAACCTCTATGCGTGTTGATCGTGAGGTACTGGCGTGACTCTTCTTCAACCTCCATCTGCAAGTACGCCTGCGCCAGGTCTATCTTGGTGAAGTGTTTCCCGCCAGACAACGAAGCAAATATATCCTCAATCCGCGGAAGCGGATACTGCACCGTGTGAAGCACCGGATTAACGGTGATCTTGAAATCTCCACAGATGCGAACCTTCCCTGGTTCTCCTGGCTTGTTGCTCGAAGGACGTTTCATAACGGGAACAATGGGCGTAGCCCACTCACTCCAATCTACCTTAGACAGTACACCTGAACGTTCTAGCGGTTCCAGTTCTGCTTCTATAGTAGGTCGTATTGCATAGGGTACCGGTCTGGCTTTGAAAAATTTTGGTTGTGCATGTTCATCAATCTTGATGTTTGCCGTAATTCCTTTCAGTGTTCCCAGTCCTTGCTGGAACACCTCTTTAGCATCATCCAATATTTTGGACAATCGTTTAGGTTTGACATCTGTTTCCCCGGAATCTACCGTTAGTGCTTTTAAGGAGTGCCGGTCCATATTCATTTTCCTAATCCACTCCCGTCCCAGTAGTGGTGGACCTCCTTCAGGTAGCACATATAAGTCCATTACTTGGCTTTCTTCACCCTTGTGGACCACTTTTACCTCTATCTTTCCGATGGGGTACACTCTTTGCCCCGTGTATGTTTTCAATATAATCTCCGTATCCCGTAGGGGAATATGTTGGAATAACCTTTTGTAATCTTTCTTATTCATGACCGTCAATGCCGATCCAGTGTCCAATTCCATCTTTACTTGGACTCCTGCTATCTGAAGAGTGACCCAAATTGTCTGGAGATCTGCATCCTTACCAACGTTGTGTACTCTTAAGCTACCCAGTTCATTACTGCTGGCGTCTGAATCTGACTTCTGTTCATTCGAACTGTTCTTTGTCACCTTGTGTACCTTTATGTATTTTCCTTGCGGTGACTTTTTGTTGCTGGTCTTCTTTCCTGACCGGCATACTTTAGCTATGTGGCCAAGCCTGCCACACGTTCTGCATTCTTGGTTCTTAAACCAACACTGGTTCTGATCGTGCGTTGTCTTTCCACAACGATAACATTTTACAGTACTCAAAACCAATTGATTTGTACTGAGTTCTGGTGACCATAGCTGCATTACTGCCATGCCTCTCGCTGCGGCTTCGTGTGATGCTGCCATAGTGACCGCTTTCTCAAGCGTCAGCTCATTCTCCTCGAGCAGTCGCTTTTGTGTATCTTCTTTTAATAATCCACACACAAATTTATCTCTTAGCGCATCTGTCAGTCCCGTTCCAAACTGACAATACCTTGCCAGCTTACGCAATTCCATTAAATATTCAGCATTGCTTTCATCTTTCAGCTGCTTTCTGCTGTAAAATTTAAATCGTTCCGCTAGCATCAGCGGCGTGGGGTTTAGATGATTTCTCAGGACAGTAACAATCTCCTCGAACGTCTTCTCCGCCGGTTCATCTGGTGATAAAAGGTGCTTCAATTGCCCGTATGTCTTCGCACCCATTAAGTTCAATAAAGTTAGTGCTTTCTCATCATCCGGGATTTTATTTGCTTTACAATAATTTTGTATGTGTTCTACATACATGGCCCAATCTTCGATGTCGCTATCAAAGGTATTAATGTTCCCATGTTTAGGCATCGTTGCAATTTTTTTTTTTTTTTTTTTAGTGATTTCCCTTTTTCCAAGATGGCGGCTTCCTGCTCTTGTCTTCGTCCTCCACCTACAAAATGGCGGTTTTCCCGTGCTTGGCGGTCTTCACCCACTGGCTGCAATGGCGTTTGGCGTGCCGCTGCTGCTCCCCTTTCCCAGCGGTTAGTAACTCCCCCGACGCTGTCTCCGCTTCACCGCGGCTCCCTCGGGCATTCGCGCTTCCCCGATGTCGCGCCTCGCAGCCCTTCTTGCAGCCCGGTTATTAGCACCGGCTGCGTTCGCCTTCACCGCGGTTCTCGCACCTTCAGTCGCCCCAGACGCTGCGCCTTTTTGGCCCGAAAGCGGCCCGGCCCTTATCACCAGCTGCGATCGATGTCCCCGCACTGCGCCTTTCGGCCCGAATGCGGCCCGGCCCTTATCTCCGGTCGCAATCGATCTCACCGCCCTTATTCCTCCATCTTCCTCCCCCCGTCTGTACAGCCAACGCGGCCGACTTTCTGCTCACGTCGCTGACCGGCTTACCCACCACCGAGGTAGAAAGAAGATAGCTGACTGCCGCTGATGGAGGCTTCGAGTTCAGGATGTCTTCTGCACTCCGGGTTCTCGATGCCTGCCGCGCGACGTGTCTTCCAGCAGGGTGATGAGGGTGGATGCCTCTCTTCGACGCCCGTTCTGTGGACGAAGCCGCCGTGGATATAAACTGCCGCAGGGTAGGAATCGGACTCATCGCCACTGTTAAGTCTGTGTGTTCCAGTTGTATTAAGATTAATTACTGACACAGACTACAAGAATAAAGTTTCAACAGGTCTTTACTAGTTGGAGGTCAGGACTATACTAAATACAAGTTCAAGTTCAGTTCAGTTCAGTTCAAATGCTTTATTGGCATGAAAGTTTACAGAGAACCATATTGCCAAAGCTTACATAGCAAAAAGGTACAGTTTTCCAACATTCTGTAGGTGTCAATCGATTTGACATTTGTTGGGTATATACAATATTACTTTTAAACAATATTAATTTTAAACAGTCTTTCTACTTCATTTGGTACGTTCAATATTAATTTTAAACAGTCTTACTTTTAAACAGTCCTCAGGTTGTGACATGTTGTTACATATTTAGCCCCAAGGTATGGTCTGTCTCCTTCTCCTAGGACTAATCTCAATTTTGACAGATCATCCAATTCCTTGAAATCTGGGGTTGTTTGGCTTAGCTTGTTGAATAATATGTTTCTTGATGTGTTGAATTTTTCGCATTTTAGGAGGAAATGCATTTCTGTTTCAACCTCGCCAGCCAGACATTGATCGCATATTCTATTCTCTCTAGGCTGCCAGGATTTCTTGTATCTGCCTTTTTCAATTTCCAGTTGGTGGTCGCTTAGTCTGTACCTGGTGAGGGTCTGTCTCTGTTTTGTGTCTCTGATGGTCGTGAGGTAGTCTGCCAGTTTATATTCTCTTTTTAGGGCCCGGTAACATTCTAATCTGCTTTGGCTTTCGGTTATTTTGTTCCAATGTTCCAGGTAGGTTTCTTTGCATTTTTTAATGATTTGGTTCACTCGGATTGGTGTTTGGACGGCTGTGTTGGTCTGGGGCTGGTCAGGGTTCGGCTGAGTACTTAGTTTCAGTAGCAGCTGACTCAGGGGACTCTTTTCTGGGTTTAGCTCTTGGGTCTGAAAGGCTTTGAAATGAAGGGTGTCTGGGGAGCTAGATTTGAGGTGATTTAGGAAGTTTAGTGCTCGTTTTTGGATGTTTATTATCAGTGGGTATCTGCCTAGTTCGGCTCTGCATGCATTTGTTGGCGTTTTTCTTTGGGTGCGAAGGATGCTTCGGCAGAATTCTGCATGTAGGGCTTCTATTGTGTGTTTTTCCCATTTAGTGTAGCTTTGGTGATTTAGCGGGCCCCATACTTCACTACCGTACAGTGCAATGGGCAGGATTATGCTGTCAAAAATTTTGAGCCAGATTTTGATTGGGATTTGGATGTTGTAGAATTTTCTTTTTATTGCATATAGGGCTCTTCGGGCTTTTTCTTTTAGTGCATTCACTGCTATGCTGAAGCTCCCTGATGCTGTAATAGTTAGACCAAGGTAGGTGTAGCTCATAGTGTGTCCTATAGTGGTATCACTGAGGGTATCACTACACAGTACTTATATACCGGTGGTCACCACCGGTATTACGTATACAGTAGCCAGAGAAAGTAGTACATCTCTTAAGGTGGAACAGGCTTAAGTTCTCTTAAGGTGGAACAGGTTACATACACCACATTGATGATTCCAAGTCTTGGGTCAGATGATCAGTGAAAGAGAGATTGAAAATATACAAAGGGATATGGTCAAAACAAATGACGCCAGGAATGAAAGATGGGTTTTATTTTTGCCAGTTTTCTCCTTTCTGGAAAGTGATGACACATTACTGCAGTACAGTTCCTTAGCTGCCGCTCATCTAAGTGGCAATTATTCATGTGTGAGCCTTGACACTGAGCATCAGCGGGTTATTTGATTGCATCACAGCTGGGGCTAAACTGACCCAGAAGCGGGTTTTCTCTTCACTAGCCCATAAGGTGTCCTGAGGCCTGCTGACACCATCACCCTGGCTGAAACCAGCAAGCTCAGTTTAGACCAGGCATTGAGGTTGGGGCCTGGTATATCTGTGTGATTCAGCTACTCACTGGATAAAAATGCTAAGCATCCCCAGGAGTCCGCAGATAAAACTTAAAATGAAAAATGTGAAGCACAGGAAACATGAGGCATGTTTGAACTTTAGATTTAAAGTGATCATTTACAAAAATGAGAAAAAGAAAAAGGTTTTGCTGTGAGTTTCACTCAGTAATTGAAAGTGCCCAGTTTTCACGCTTCAGGATTGTTTCATTATTTTTTTCTTCACGGAAATGTTTTTGGGACTGAGTTATGTTTAGTTATTGCATTTTAAAACAAAATGAAGTTGCACAGGTTTAAAGAGATAGTCACAGGCTGCAGGCCCCATCTCTTTTTTTTTTCCACCCAAAAATTTGACTTTCTTTCGGTTCTCAGGAAGTGTTTTACAACTGTAATAATAAGCTGGGAGGGGGAAGGTGACCGTGGGAGGTAGAGGTAGGTGTGGGGTGGGGGGGGGCAGGGGAGAGCATTAGGGTGGATGGGCTGGCAGTGGGTGGCAAGATTAATGCTTCCCCTGGCTCCACAAAAAATCTTTGAAAGAAGTTTCACCTACTTTTTTTTGAATGGCCTGCAGAAGTCACTTTAAGGACCATTGGGCAGGCCAATCAGTGCCTGGTATCAATGGGGGCTCCACTCACTGGTACCTGAAAATTGCCTCAGGGCCCTACAATCGCCAGAGGGCCCTGATTTAAATAAGTTTCAGACTGGAGTACTAGCTCCCCAAGACCCACGTGAAAATTGTGTCGGGCAAGCCTCGCAATGGGCGGGACAATTTTTTTTCAGTTTTCAACTGGCAGCCACCCCGTTTTCGAGAGTAAATGGGGCAGCTGACAATTGAAAATCACCTCATATGATTTAAGTCCTGTTGGGACTTGTGTCATAATGTTCCACATAATATTTGGTGCATTTGTGGCTGCAACTGAGCAAGAGTGAATAATACAGACTGTAATGTTGGAGTGACACTGAGGAGTTTAACCTGATTGTCTTTGCGGGGGGTGAAGAGGAATTGTGGGGGCGGTGGGGGGGGGGGAGGTGAGAAGAGTAGTGGGGAAAGAGCTATTTCTTTTGAAAGTTAACATCAGTCGCTGCACACTATAGCTGAGGTAATGGGCTGGATTTTGTGAATGGCGGCGAGTTGGAGGCGGGACAGCTGCTTGTCATGTCAATGTCCCGCCTCCATCCTTGCCTGACCAACCAGAGGGATTTTCCCCTGATTGAGCTTGTGAAGCCCACCCTGCGGGCTCAGCAGGCCAATTAGGGAGGAAGTCACTGACAGATCATGTCAGCTTCAGATGTGCTATCTGTCAAGACTTCTTGAAAGAAGAAATGTCAGCATTTGACAGCTCAGTGAAGCTGTCAAATACTGACTTAACAACAGAAGATGCTGGAAAAACTCAGCAGGCCAGTCAACATCTGTGGAGAGAAATTATAGTCGACGTTTCGGGTGAACCTTTTTTTCAAAACTGGAAAGGAAATGAAATAGATCGAAGGCAAGGCTGCGACAGAACAAAAGAAGTAAAGAGACATTAAGAGGTATTCAAAATCAGACGAGATGGTAATAGGACAGTGGAGACAAAAGACGGCTCAGATTAGGTGTGAAGTGTACTGGCAGGATGAGAGACAGCTGCCATGTGGGAGAGAGAAAAAAAAGGAAAGTGGGTGGGGGGGAAGGTAAAACCCAAAACAAAGGGCTGGAAAAAAAATATAAGTAAAAATGTAATAGGGGCCGAGGTTATGATCTAAAATTGTTGAACTCGATATTGAGTCCGGAAGGCTGCAAAGTGCCTAATCGGAAGATGAGGTGCTGTTCCTCAAGTTTACGTTGAGCTTCTGTGGAACAATACAAGAGGCCAAGGATGGTGAGGTCCGAGTGGGAATGGAGCGATGAATTAAAATGACAGGCAACCGGAAGCTCGGGGTCACCCTTACGGACTGAACGGAGGTGTTCCGCAAAGCGGTCACCCAATCTGCGTTTGGTCTCCCCAGTGTAGAGGAGACCGCATCGTGAGCAGCGAATACAGTATACTAGATTGCAAGAAGTACAAGTAAATCGCTGTTTCACCTGGAAGGGGTGTTTGGGGCCCTGGACAGTGGGAACGGGGGAGGTATAGGGGCAGGTGTTATATCTCCTGAGCTTGCACGGGAAGGTGCCAGGCGAATGGGAAGGGCTGTTGGGGGTGATAGAGGAGTGGACTAGGGTGTCTCGGAGGGAGCAGTCCCTATGGAATGCTGAAAGGGGAGGGGAGGGGAAGATGCGTTTGGTGGTGGGATCACTTTGGAGGTAGCGGAAATGGTGGAGGATGATCCGTTGAATGTGGAGGCTGGTGAGGACAAGGGGAACCCTATCGTGGTTCCGGGAGGGAGGGGCAGGAGTGAGGGCAGAAGTGCGGGAGATAGAATGGACACGGTCGAGGGCCGTGTCAACCACGGTAGAGGGGAATCCTCGGTTGAGGAAAAAGGAAGACATGTCGGAAGCACTGGTGTGGAAGGTGGCATCGTCGGAGCAGATACGGCGGAGACGGAGAAACTGGGAGAATGGAATAGAGTCCTTACAGGAGGCGGGGTGGGAGGAAGTGTAGTCCAGGTAGCTGTGGGAGTCAGTGGGCTTGTAGTGAATATTGGTCGATAACCTATCCCCAGAGATGGAGACGGAGAAGTCAAGGAAGGGAAGGGAAGAGTCAGAGATGGACCATGTGAAGGTGAGGGAAGGGTGGAAATTGGAGGCAAAGTGAATGCAATTGTCTAGTTCGGGGCGAGAGCAGGAAACAGCACCAATACAGTCATCGATGTATCGGAAAAAGAGGTGAGGAAGGGGACCTGAGTAGGACTGGAACAAAGAGTGTTCCATGTATCCCACGAAAAGACAGGCATAGTTAGGACCCATGCGGGTACCCATAGCAACACCTTTGATTTGGAGGAAATGAGTGGAGTTAAAGGAGAAGTTGGTCAATGTGAGAACAAGTTCAGCCAGGCAGAGGAGGGTGGTGGTGGATGGGGACTGGTCGGGCTTCTGTTCAAGGAAGATGCGGAGTGCCCTCAGGCCATCCTGGTGGGGGGTGGAGGTGTAGAGGGATTGTACGTCCATGGTGAAAAGGAAGCGGTTGGGGCCAGGAAACTGGAAACTGTTAAAGTGGCGGAGGGCGTCCGAAGAGTCGCGGGTGTAGGTGGGAAGAGACTGGACAAGGGAAGAAAAGATAGAGTTGAGATAGGAAGAGATAAGTTCCGTGGGGCAAGAACAGGCTGAAACGATGGGTCTACCAGGGCAATCCTGTTTGTGGATCTTGGGAAGGAGGTAGAAGCGGGCTGTGCGGGGTTGGGGAACTATGAGGTTGGTGGCCGCGGGGGGAAGATCTCCAGAGGAGATGAGGTCAGTGACAGTCTTGGAAATGGTGGTTTGATGTTTGGTAGTGGGGTCATGGTCCAGGTGGAGGTAGGAGGAGGTGTCGGAAAGTCAAATACTGACATTCTCTTTAGTTTGATGAGCCCTTGTGTTGAGGACTCATCAAACCTTTCAAATTTGTAAATTTCACATGGCTATTGGAACGGAGGTTCCAACAGCCATTCTGTGAAATTGACAAGCAGGATGTCGGCTCTCCTGATCCACTACGGCTAAAGGCTGTAGGAAGAAAACGAGGTAAGTGAACACTTTTTTAAACTTATCACTCACCTTGTATACTTACCACTCCACACTTGCACCCATCATGCACCTCTACACCTTACCTCCAGGTGCCTCCGACTGCTGCAGACCTCCTCCACGTCTCCTCCAACCCAGCGGGGTTCTCTGAGGTCGGGAAGCCTTCACCTGTGAAGGTAAAATGGCACAAATCCTTTTTTCTGCCTGTTGACTACCTGTTAACAGGCAGTTATAAGGATTAACTGCCTTTCCCGCCTCCAGGAGACAGGACCCGAAACTGCACATCTTCCCGCCTCCTGGCAAAAGGGCATGGAGGTAGGATGGGGTCGGGTTTAAACATAGAAACATAGAAGATAGGAGTAGGAGTAGGCCATTCGGCCCCTCGAGCCTGCTCCGCCATTCAATGACATCATGGCTGATCATCCAAATTCAGTACCCTGTCCCTGCCTTCTCCCCATATCCCTTGATCCCTTTAGCCTTAAGAAATATATCCAACTCCTTCTTGAATATATTTAATGAACTGGCCTCCACCGCCCTCTGTGGCAGAGAATTCCACAGAGTCACCACTCTCTGGGTGAAGAAATTCCTCCTCATCTCAGTCCTAAATGGCTTACCCCTTATCCTTAGACTATGACCCCTAGTTCTGGACCCCCCGGCCATCGGGAACATCCTTCCTGCATCTACCTGTCCAGGTCTGACAGAATTTTATAGGTTTTGATGAGACCCCCTCTCAATCTTCTAAACTCCAGTAAGTACAAGCCCAATCGACACAATCTCTCCTCATACGTCATTCCTGCCATCCCAGGTATCAGCCTAGTGAATCTTCGCTGCACTCCTTCCATGGCAAGAACATCGTTCCTCAAATAAGGCGACCAAAACTGCACACAATACTCAAGGTGTGGCCTCACCAAGGCCCTGTACAACTGCAGCAAGACATCCTTGTTCCTGTACTCGAAACCTCTTGCTACGAAGGCCAACATATCATTTGCCTTCTTAACCGCCTGCTGCACCTGCATGCTTACCTTCAGCGACTGGTGCACAAGAACACCCAGGTCTCTCTGCACTTCCCCTTCTCCCAATCTATTGCCATTCAAATAATAATCTGCCTTCCTGTTTTTGCCACCAAAGTGGATAACCTCACATTTATCCACATTATAGTGCATTTGCCATGTTTCTGCCCAATCACCTAACCTGTCCAAATCATACTGGAGTTTCATGACATCCTCCTCACAGCATACCCTCCCACCCAGCTTTGTGTCATCTGCAAATCTGGAGATACTACATCCAATTCCCTCTTCCAGATCATTAATATATATTGTGAACAGCTGGGGTCCTAGGACCGATTCTTGCGGTACCCCACTAGTCACTGCCTGCCACTCGGAAAACGACCCATTTATTCCAACTCTTTGCTTTATATCTGCCAACCAGTTCTCTATCCAAGTCAATACCTTACCCCCAATCCCATGTGCCTTAATTTTGCAAGCTAATCTCTTATGCGGGACCTTATCAAAAGCCTTCTGAAAGTCCAAATACACCACATCCACAGGTTCTCCCTTATCTATTTTACCAGTTACATCCTCAAAAAATTCTAGTAGATTAGTCAAGCACGATTTACCCTTTGTAAATCCATGTTGACTTTGTCCGATCCCGTCACTGCTCTCCAAGTGCTCTGCTATTACATCTTTTATGATGGACTCTAGCATTTTCCCCACTACCGATGTCAGGCTTACCGGTCTATAATTCCCCGCTTTTTCTCTACCACCTTTTTTGAATAGTGGAGTAACATTAGCTACCCTCCAATCCATGGGTACTGTTCCAGAGTCTATCGAGTTCTGGAAGATGACCAGCAATGCATCTACTATCTCCAGGGCCACTTCCTTAAGTACCCTAGGATGTAGATTATCAGGCCCTGGGGATTTATCGGCTTTCAGTCCCGTCAACTTCCCTAACACCATTTCCCTACAAATACTGATTTCTTTCTGTTCTTCCCTCTCGTTAGTCCCTATATTCCCCGACATCTCTGGGAGGTTATTTGTGTCCTCCTTCGTGAAGACAGAACCAAAATATGTATTTAATTGGTCTGCCATTTCTTTGTTCCCCATTATAAATTCCCCTGATTCTGACTGTAAGGGACCTACGCTTGACTTCACCAATCTTTTTCTCTTCACATATCTATAAAAGCTTTTACAGTCAGTTTTTATGTTCCCTGCAAGCTTACTTTCATAATCTATTTTCCCCCTCTTAATTAATCCCTTTGTCCTCCTTTGCTGAATCCTAAACTGCTCCCAATCCTCAGGTTTACTGCTTTTTTTGGCCAATTTATATGTCCTCTCTTTTGATCTTATGTTATCCCTAATTTCCCTTGTTAGCCACGGTTGAGTCACCGTTTTTGATTTATTTTTATGCCAAACTGGAATAAACAAATTCTGCGGTTCATCCATGCGATCTTTGAATGTTTGCCATTGCCTATCCACCGTCAACCCTTTGAGTGACATTACCCAATCAATCCTACCCAACTCGCGTCTCATACCATCATAGTTCCCTTTATTTAAATTCAGGTCCTTAGTCTCTGAGTCAACTACTTCACTCTCCATCTTAATGAAGAATTCTATCATATTATGATCGCTCCGACCCAAGGGGCCTCGCACAACAAGATTGCTAATTAATCCTTTCTCATTGCATAATACCCAGTCTAAGACGGCCTGATCCCTAGTTGGTTCCTCCAGGAATTCCTCCTCCACAGTATTGTTACTAATTTGGTTAGCCCAATCTATATGTAGATTAAAGTCACCCATGATGACTGCTGTGCCCTTATTGCACGCTTCTCTAATCTCCCTTTTAATGCCATCCCCGACCTCTGCATTACTGTTTGGGGGTCTATACACCACTCCCTCTAATGTTTTCTGCCCTTTGGTATTTCTCAGTTCTACCCATACAGATTCCACATCATCAGAGCCAATATCTTTCCTTACAATTGTGTTAATCCCCTCTTTAACCAGCAATGCTACGCCACTTCCTTTTCCTTTTTGCCTATCTTTCCTGAATATTGAATACCCCTGGATGTTGAGTTCCCAGTCTTGGTCCCCCTGTAGCCATGTTTCCGTAATTCCAATCATATCATATTCATTTACCTCTATTTGCGCTGCTAATTCATCCACCTTGTTACGAATGCTCCTTGCATTAAGACACAAAGCCTTCAGGCTTGTTTTTTTAATACTCTTAGACCTTTTAGAATTATTATTTACTGTGGCCATGTTTGTTTTAAACCCTTGATTTCTCTGATTGCCACCTCTGTTTTTCTCCTTCCTGTCTTTTGCTTCTATCCTTGTTTCCCTTTCCTTTGTCTCCCTGCTCAGGTTCCCAACCCCCTGCCATTTTAGTTTAAACCCTCCCCCACAGCACTAGCAAACACTCCCCCAAGGACATCGGTCCCAGTCCTGCCCAGGTGCAGACCGTCCGGTTTGTACTGGTCCCACCTCCCCCAGAACCGGTTCCAATGTCCCAGGAATTTGAATCCCTCCCCCTTGCACCATTCCTCTAGCCACGTATTCATTTGAAGTATCCTTCTATTTCTACTCTGACTAGCACGTGGCACTGGTAGCAATCCTGAGATTACTACCTTTGAGGTCCTATTTTTAATTTACCTCCTAACTCCCTATATTCAGCTTTTAGGACCTCATCCCGTTCTTTACCTATATGTTGGTACCTATATGCACCACGACAACTGGCTGTTCACCCTCCCTTTCCAAAATTTTCTGCAGCTTCTCCGAGACATCCTTGACCCTTGCACCAGGGAGGCAACACACCATCCTGGAGTCTCGTTTGCTGCCGGAGAAACGCCTATCTATTCCCCTTACAATAGAATCCCCTATCACTATAGCTCTACCCCTCTTTTTCCTCCCGTCCTGTGCAGCAGAACCATCCCTGGTGCCAGGAGGTTGGCTGCTGCTGCCTTCCCCTTTTAAGCCATCCTCCCCAACAGTATCCAAAATGGTATAACTGCTTGAGAGGGGGATGACCCCAGGGGATTCCTGCACTACCTGCCTGTGCCTAGTATTCTGCCTGATGCTCACCCATTCCCTTTTTTCCTGTGCAACCTTTACCTGTGGTGTGACCACCTCCCTGAACGTGCTATCCATGACCTCCTCAGCCTCGTGAATGCTCCAATATCTGTCCATCCGCTGCTCCAGTGCTGCAATGCGGTCTGTCAGTAGCTTCAGCTGGACACACATCCCACACACGTGGTCGTCAGGGACACAGGAAGTGTCCCTGATTTCCCACATAGTGCAGGAGGAGCAAACTATGGGGCTGAGCTGTCCTGACATGACTTACCCTTTACTTCCTTTAAATTAAGTTTGCCATCCACCCCCACTTTCTCAGAGTTTACCGGCTGTCCCGCCTCCATGCCCACCTCCTCAGGGCATGGAAAATCCAGCCCAATATGTCTGCTCTGAAAAATATCCTAGAAAAACATATAATCTTCCTCTAAAGGCAACATTTTATACAATCGATTGCCTGGTATATATGGTTAGCCCATGACTTCATAAATTTTAAATTAAAGATTAGACTTATTATGAAGTGATATTGTCAATAAACAGAGTGGTAAGAAATACCACTAATGTACCATTTGATTTGCGTTATATTTATCTTTTCTGCTGTACTGCAATGCCATTTTAAACAGGAGTTGCCAATGTGATGAAATATTCCATTCATCACTCATCAGTATTTCTCTGCCTGTGACTGTGGTTGGTTTCAGTTTCATTTCCATTGTATTGTACTGTGTGTAGGGCTCCGCCCATATCTGGCTCCTATGTAAGCTGGCCCAGCCTGCAGCACATCCAGTACGGCAGACCTCTGGATGGAAGATACATTCTCCTCTGTGTGTTACCTTCTAAGTCAATAAAAGCCTTGTTTTGTTTCGCTAACATCGAGTCTCGGATTTATTGAGGCACATCAGCCACCATATTAGAGAGTTTTTGGACAGGTTCAGGAACAATCTGTTTAAATATCTCTGTTCAAGCACTGTACCGTTGGCCATCAAGGCCCATTTTGAGTTTCAGCAGATGCTGTATCAGAAGCAGCAAACACTTGCAATGTAAACTGGTCCCAAGATGTACTTGCACTGATGCTTCTGTACCAGCAGAGTTCCCTGCCACCCGCCACCCCCATTCTTCCTCTGTTTCATTTCCCTTTCACATATAAAGCACAGTGAAAGAATGTTTGGGGTGAATTTCCGGGCACTTGCCATACAGGAATGGTTTTGGCATTTTTTTTTGCGAGGTAAGTTGGGTGGAAGCTGTTTTCTTCCGACTTCGAATTTGAAATAGCTTCCGCTGAATTTCCTCCTGGTTTCTGCAACTCTCCTGCGATAAAAAGCAATGCCTCAAGTATTTGACATCTGCCCACTTCAAACAAATTAAAAGCAGGAAGTTAATTGTATTAGAGTTGACACAATCAAGCTGTTGTTTTTATCCTGTTTGAGTTGGGTATGTTATGTATTGTGTGTTCTATTGTGTGTTCTCCTCCCACCTGTGGTGGCGCTGTCACAGGAGATAAATGGTTGGGTATTCTCTCGGTTAAGTTTAGCTCTCCTTGTTCGGAAATTTCCAGAACTTCCTTTCCTTCCAATAAAACACTTCATGTTTGAATCTCTGAGTTCTGAGTCCTAAATTGTGTCTAGGTAGAAAGGTACCGACACAACAAGTGGCAACGAGGAGCGGATGAATCTGCGTACGTTACGGGTGCAGTGAGTACAGAAAATTTAATTTGAAACGTGAGATGGCTACTATATTAGGAAACATCGGTGATTTTGATGAAAATGTGGAGCAATGGAGCGCATATACGGAACGTTTTGACTATTTTGTATTGGCGAATGCGGTGGCAAATGAAAAGGTCGTGCCTAACTTTTTGAGTGTAATCGGGCCGAAGACTTTCAATTTACTTCGCAGCCTCGTGCAGCCAGATAAGCCAGGAATTAAAACATATAAGCAACTAGTGGAAATTCTTGGAGCACATTTTTCACCAAAACCTCTGGTTATTGCTGAGAGATTTAGATTTCACAAACGGAATCAAGAGGAGGGGGAAATCAGTGACGATGTTTATTGCTGCTTTAAAAAGGTTGTCGGAACACTGCCAGTTCAAGGAGGTGCTGAATGACACCATTAGAGACAGACTTGTGTGTGGTCTGCAAAATGCAGCCACACTGAAGCGCCTTCTTACTGAGGACAACCTTACTCTTGAAAAGGCCATTGAAGTTAGTGTCTCCATGGAGATGGCGGAAAAGGAGGCTCACCAGTTGAGTTCAACAGGGAGAGTTCACAAGGTGTCGTCTAAGCCTAAAGGTGCGCGGAACGGCACGTTACCGTTGTGGGAAAATGGGCCATCATGCTAATGACTGCTGGTGTACGGAGCTGGAATGCCGAAATTGTGGCAAAAAGGGTCACATTGAACGCGCCTGTAGAGGTAAAAAAAAGAACAGACAGAGCTGGGAAGCATGGAAGCAAAATGTCTGTATTTGGACAAGAGAGGAAAAAGAGTGTTCATTCAGTGCAGTATGATGGAACAAGCAAAACAGAGGGGAGCGACACCTCTGAGGAGGAAGAGGTGCACATACTGACGGTTGCAGGTGGTTCAAATGGCTACTGGGTGTCACCACTGGTGGAGGGACAATCAGTGCGGATGGAGGTGGACACAGGCGCGGCTGTGTCCCTTGTTTCAGACACTGTCTACAACAAAATGCTAAAGCATCTTACCCTTCAGCCAACAAACATTGTGCTAAAGACGTATACCAGCGAACCTGTGGCCATGAGAGGCGTCATTGAGGTGACAGTTAAATTGAACGGACAGACTGCAAAACTGCCACTATATGTGGTAAAGGGAAATTACCCATCGCTACTGGGACGTGCGTGGCTAGAGAAAATCACGCTGGACTGGCCTGCCATCCGCATGATGTCAAAAGGGGAGTCAGGTCTGACTGCAGTGTTAAACAAACATGCAGAACTCTTCAATGGGGAACTTGGGAGCATGAAAAAGATCAGCGTGAGACTGGACATTAAACCTGACAGCAAGCCGAAGTTTCACAAAGCCCAACCTGTATCCTATGCAATTAGGCCAAAAGTTGAGGCTAACTTGGAGGCCTTAGTCGAGAATGGAGTCCTGGAGCCTGTGAGCGTGAGCAAATGAGCCACACCCATTGTTCCTGTCCTGAAAAAGGATGGATCTGTTCGAATCTGCGGGGATTTTAAAGTGACTATTAACCCGGTGCTGTCTGTGGAACAGTACCCTCTTCCCCTCATTGATGATCTTTTTACGGGCCTGGCCGGAGGGCAAAAGTTCAGCAAAATAGACTTATGCCAGGCTTATCTACAAATGCATGTCGATGACAAATCAAAGGAGCTGCTGACAATTGTGACACACAAGGGGCTATACAGGTACTGCCGCCTTCCGTTTGGAATTACGTCGGCCCCTGCTCTATTCCAAAGGGCAATGGATCAGATTTTGAGTGGACTGCCAGGAGTCCAGTGCTACCTGGACGACATCCTTGTCACTGGGACAAATGAGGAGGATCATCTTCTGAACTTGGATGCGACACTACAACGACTGAAAGAGTACGGACTCAGAGTTCGTAAAGACAAATGTGAATTCTTTCAGTCTTCAGTTGAGTACCTGGGGCATGTGATTGACGCTACTGGCCTGCATAAGGCACCGCCAAAGGTCAAGGCGATCGTGGAGGCCCCAGCACCCCAGAATGTGAGCCAGTTACGCTAATTTCTGGGGCTACTTAACTACTATGGGAAGTTTATTCCAGACTTAGCAACATTGCTGAAGCCGTTACATCAGTTGCTATGTCAAGGCAAAACATGGAAATGGACTGAACTGTGCAACGAAGCTTTCGCCCAAGCAAAGAAAGCATTGCTGAATTCGGAGGTCCTGACACACTTCGACCCAAAGCTACCCGTGCAGCTAGCATGTGATGCATCACCATATGGTGTGGGAGCAGTCATATCCCACATCATGCCTTCGGGTGAAGAGAAACCTATCGCCTTCGCATCACGCACCTTGAACAAGGCTGAGAGTAACTATGCGCAGATCCAGCGCGAGGCCTTGGAAATCGTTTTTGGAATTCGAAAATTTCATCAGTACCTGTTTGGGAGGAGGTTCACACTCCTGACAGACCACCGTCCATTGACTTCAATCTTCGGGCCCCACACCGGAATTCCATCTCTCGCTGCAAGCAGGATGCAAAGGTGGGCTTTACTGTTGTCAGGACACACATACGACATCAAATATCGCAAATCAGACTTGCACGGCAACGCAAATGGTCTCTCGAGGCTACCCTTGCCTGTTACTCCCCCAGAGCCTCGTCAGATAGACATCTTCTACTTTAGACAAGTGGAGGGAGCACCTGTCACGGCAGTTCAGGTGCGAAGGTACACCCGCAACGATCCAGTCCTGTCTGAGGTAATGGACGATGTCATTCGAGGGAGAGCGATAGGAGATTCTCCTAGTTTGAAACCTTACGTTTCAAAAAGAAATGAGCTCTCCGTCCAGGCAGGTTGTCTTCTTTGGGGACGCCGTGTCATCATTCCGCCACCTCTGAGGGAACCTATACTGCAACAACTTCATACAGGCCACAGTGGGATGGTTCGGATGAAGGAAATGGCAAGAAGCTACTTCTGGTGGCCAGGTCTCGATGGGAATATTGAGGAGAAAGCCAAAACATGTTCCCCGTGTCAAAGGGTCCGGAATGTTCCACAGCTGGCAACCCTACACCCCTGGGATTGGCCTGCAGAAGTGTGGCAGCGCGTACATGTGGACTTCGCCGGTCCTTTCGAAGGGAAGATGTTTATGGTGGTTGTGGACGCTCGTAGCAAGTGGCCGGAGGTCGCTGTGATGAGGTCTACCACTGCAGAGAAAACAATTGAGAAACTTGGTGAGATGTTCAGCCGTTATGGCTCACCGGAACAACTCGTAAGTGACAATGGTCCACAATTTGTATCACAGGAGTTTGCAACCTTCCTGCATGTGAATGGTGTCCAACACATCAGGTCTGCGCCCTATCATCCCTCTACTAACGGCCAGGCAGAAAGGTTCGTGCAAACTTTGAAGCACACCGTGAAGGCATCGCAAGGTCAGGGCTCAATCCACCAACGTCTGAACAGCTTCCTGTTGTCCTACAGGAACGAGCCGCATGCCACAACCAAAACTTCCCCCGCTTCGCTCATGATGAAGAGGCAGTTGCGGACAAGTTTTGACTTACTCAAACCTCCAAGGGCAGAGCAGGTTGTCCATCGTCAACAACAAGCTCAAGTTGAAAAGAGAGAGAAAAGAGCCAAGGAGAGACAGTTTCATCCGGGAGAGCACGTCCTAGCTCGAAACTACAACACTGGACCGAAATGGGTTCCTGCTACGGTGATCGCGCAGACGGGCCCTGTGTCTTACATGGTTGAGACTGCTAAGGACGTCATCTGGAGAAGACACACAGATCAACTGTTGCTAGGAGCAGAGACAGCCACAGAGGCTCCAACGGCTGGTTGGCCTGAACTGTTTCCGAATGATACCGCAAACCAGCATCTTTTGCCACAGTGCTCTTCTCCAACACAGGAAGTCAAAGAGATTGTTCCACCTGTGCAAACTGCTGACTTTCGACTGACACAGGCACCTTCTCCATCCAGGCCTGTGTCAATGCCTACTGCTGTGGAAGCCAGCGATGACCGCCGGTATCCTGTCAGAGAGCGGCGGCCTCCAAGACGCTTGGATCTGTAGGCTTAGTGACTTACCCACAAGACTGGGGCAGAATAAACCCCAGGGTAAAGTCAGGGTTTGAGGCAGTCTACCTCTACCTTAGGTTAGTTGAGTGTATTGAAAGTAACTTACCTATTGAGGAATAATGTGGACCTTCCATTTAAGAGGGGAGGAAATGTTATGTATTGTGTGTTCTATTGTGTGTTCTCCTCCCACCTGTGGTGGCGCTGTCACAGGAGATAAATGGTTGGGTATTCTCTCGGTTAAGTTTAGCTCTCTTTGTTCGGAACTTTCCAGAACTTCCTTTCCTTCCAATAAAGCACTTCATGTTTGAATCTCTGAGTTCTGAGTCCTAAATTGTGTCTAGGTAGAAAGGTACCGACACAACAGGGTCAGATGTATGGACTGTTGGTTTTAATTTCACCCAGCAGGAACTTTCTTGCCCCCTTTGTAGAAATGTGAATGAGATTTTTGTTTGGCATCCTGTCTTCTTTCATCATGAGAGAAATTATGGTTTCCACACAACACAACTTGAAACATAGTTTCCCAAGGACTTTTGAGAAGCAGGTTTGGCAATCCCTATGGGCAGCTGGTTTCGGGCTTCTTGATGCCACCCGAGGATTGCAGGAGGCGGTTGGCTGCTTATGCTTTACAAAAGGGTCATAGGACTGAGGTGCCCTCATCTTGTGGAAACTTGTTCCTTGGCAACCTGGTAACCTGGTACCACCTCCCACATTCCACTGGTGTGGTGTTATGGAGCACACCATTTTGTCCTTGTACTGAGGGAGTGCTACACTTTTGGAGGTGCTGACTTTCAGATAAGTCATTACATAGAATGCACAGCACAGAAACAGGCTTTCATCTCACCCTATCAGCATAACCTTCTATTCCTTTCTCCCTGATATGTTTATCTAGCTTCCCCTTAAACATATCTATGCTATTTGCATCAACTATTTCTTGTGGTAGCGAGTTCCACATTCTAACCACTCTGAGTAAAGAAGTTTCTCCTGAATTCCCTATTGGATTTATTAGTGACTATCTTATATTTATGGCCCCTAGTTTTGGTCTCCCCCACAAGTTCTCGACATCTACCCTATCAAACTCTTAAAAGACAACTATCAGGTCTTCTTCTGTAGGCTGCCCTATCGAAGTCCTCTGTAGTGGAACCTGTGTGCGACCTAGCCCTCTGGCGAGCTGGCACCTGCGTTATTCTTGCCCCTTGCCCTGGCTGCAGGCCACTTGTGCTGGTGTCTTACTATGTGCAGATCCTGCCTCTATGCTATCCTCTAAATCATGCACAGTGTGAAATCAAGTGATGGTGCGTCTCCATCATCACTGTCTTCCTGCTGTTCCTCCATTGCCTGGCCAGGTTGCACTTCTTGGGTATCTGAAAGGAGATAGGTACAAGGGTAAGATTGTGGTGAGGGTTGGGGTGGGGGGGAAGTAAGAGGTGCATGCTTACATTTCTGCAGCTTGTAAGTCAGAAGAGATTGTGGGATGAGGAGGAAGTGGACTGTGAGAAGGAGGATTAGGTATGAAGATACTATCATCTTCAATTGATTCAACCCCACTACTGGCCATGGGTTCAGCATTTGTCATTCCAATAATGGCCAGCACCTTCTCCTCCATGGGAGTTAGGTGGTGCAGGTGCACCTGTCCCCCAATGGGTCACCCCTGCTGCCTCCAGTTGTGCAGATAGAGGGAAGTGCATCAGTGAGTCATGCAATCTGTTTGGGTGACGTGGCTGTCATGGTTGAATAGCTGGCAGTGTGCACAAGCTGTGACAGGTGGGTGTGAGGCTTACAGCAGTGCTGAGTGTGAAGATGAGCTGAAGCATATGAATGTTAGGTTTGAGTCCTAATTGATAGAGATTGTTGGTAGGTGAGTGATGGGGTGTGGTGAATTGAGGAGTGTCTGAGGCTAGTGGTGCAGTTGGTAGGACATGGCATTTGAAGACGAATTCACTGACCTTGACCACTCGAGTGAGGTCATTGAATTTCTTGAGGCACTGCATCCAGGTCCTTGGGGCTAGACTCCTGGCATTGACCTCCACGGCTATCTGCTCCCACTACCTTTTGTGCGTGTGCCTCAAGGGCTTCCTGGCCCCCTCAGGACATCTCTCCTATGTTCTACCTCCACCAATGCAGCATTCAAAAACCTTGGAGCCCGCTCTTGTAAGGAAGAGAAGCCCTTTTTGACACAATTTTCAAGCTGGACATTAAAACCTGCTGAGTTGTGGCAAAGCAGCGAAACCAGTCGGTGCTATCAAGAAGGAACAAAGACATTGTGTAGCTAAAAGAGACGTCTGTGTAAACAATGAGGAATTAGGCCTTGACGAGATAACACAGAACTCAATGGGCCTCTTCAATAAACAATCTTTATCAGAAAGTTTGCCAGCTAGATTTGCATGAGCTATCCAGCCAATCAACTGTTATTGTGGTCTTCACATGCGGGCCTTAACTTTAAGTTTTAAACAAAAACCGTGATATATTGTTGGCTATCATCGATAGGTCAATGAGGCCTTGGCGATGTAACATCCTGTCCACCATTGAAAGGAAAAAAATATAAAAGAAGCTGTTAAGGTAACTTCGTTACTGCAGTCAAGGAGTCAGAAAGAGAGCTGCTGTCAACAAGAAGGGAACCCGACTGATCGTCGGAAGGAGAGAGCTGCAATCAACAGGAGCTGGCCACTCTGGTGTGATTATATTTACTTAGAACATATTTGGGCATTGTATTGCTAGAGCATCTTTATTGCTAAGAATAGACTAAGAAGGGCATTGTGTTGCCAGGTAGACTAAGAAGGGCATTGTATTGCCATTTAAATCTATAAGTGCTTTTTCCCCCTTTTCTCTCTTCTTTTTTTCCTTTAATAAACGACTTTATTCAAGTTAAGAGCTTTTGGGTGATTCATTGATTATTTCCCTTTGTAATTCGCGGGTCAAAATGAACTACAAGCCTGAGAATAGGACAGCAAGGCTTACAGCTCTCTCCCATGTTGTGCCATTCCTCACGTTTCCCAGGTCAGATTCACTTCCTGCATGACTCTCAGCACCTGCTCCAGCCACAATACACCTCCCTTTTAAGAGGTGCAGGCTAGCTTTAAGCAATGCAGGCTAGCTTTAACTGGTGCAAGCAAGTTACGATATTGGCCCCCTGCTGATGCATCCAATGAACGGCATGGTTCACCACAGCTGGATGCTGATATCATTCATGGAAATAAGCAGGTAGCATGAAGTTGGTGTGCTGCCTGCATTTCAATCAACGGGTGCGGGTTAATCGCACATCGCGATCCCCGCATTTGTTTTCGGGAGCTATCCAATTTAGCCCCCAGATATTGGTAACATTTGTAACTGAATTGTGTTATTTAGCAATGCTTCTTTCCAAATATTATCAGTGTAAAATGAAAATGAATTCAAAGAGCCGAAAAGGGGACTTAATATGATGTTAATTGTCTTAAATTTATAATAAAGGCAAAGCTCTCATTAAAGACATAAACTTGACATTTTTTCACTTTGTGAGGTAGATGAAGTGAATTCCCCATAGTAAAATAATCCATCTAGCACCCTGACTGAAAACAAATAAATTTTCAACTGTTCAGTTATACAGCAGACGGAATGCTTTCGTCACACCACTGTGAGCCCTGCAGTAGCCTTTTTGAAACCTTTAGTCAATTTTTTTTAAGGACTCAATAAATGTTAAATTCTGTAAAATATGCGTTGCTTTTATTCTCGTGGTTAGTCACTATTCAAGTTTTGGATTTATTTATGTTTGTTAGTTCTTATAAATGTGTTGATGCACATAAGTGATATTCTTGTTCAGAGTAGCTAGATTAAGCAATGTGAGGAGATCTAATGTTGTTGTCAGTATTACGAATCACACTCCCCATGAAGATGCAGGAATACACAAGTCAGTAAACTAATTTCACTTCCCTGAAGTAGGGAACGATTATTGTGTCTGCCAGAAATGAACTGCATCTTATGAATATTAAAACTGCTTGCCTGATGACAATGTATCAAGCCGTCTTCAGTTTCTTGATTGTACTGGGACACAAAAGATGTGTCCAGAATAATAATAGCTATATTTTCATGATTTTTATTCTTGATTCTGAGTTTTCAGCAAAACCTGTATACCTTGTTTGTCAATCTTTACTCATGAATAACAAGATGATGTTCCACCAGTCCTTCTAAAAACACAAACAAATTGCATCTAAGTGTTTTAGTTGTTCAATGTAACAGATGATTATCCTCATTGCACTTTAGCTTGCATTTTAAAAGCTTTGCAAGAATTTGGGTGATATTGACACTTGGTTAAACAAACCTGTCATTGGGTTGAATGTTAATTATTCAGTACAAGTCAAAAGCATACAGACATTAGATGGCATGACTAGCCCATGTTTGAACCAACACAAAGTTCATCTAATGATTGAAAAAGGACATTTAAATCAACGTTGGCCTCATCACTATTACAATCAGATCTCTAAATTAGTTGCGAGTACTATAACCTAATATAATGGCCCAGAAATTCGAGTCGGGGGCTTGCCGCGCGTGTAAGCCCCCGATCTGCACTTACCCGACGCGCCGGCCGTTGAGCTTCAGGGACGCCTGGAATTGCTGTTTTAAAATGTTGACTCCCGGGCAGCGTCTGACGTCACGCCGCCCAGGAGTGCAGCCAGTGCGAAGCCTGTAGCGCGCTGTGCAACTGAGACACGCCCCTTGAGGTCTCAGTTTAACAGGACACGCCCCCAATGTTTCTGCCAAGCTGCTAAGCATTTTTACATGCAAAGCAGCAGTTTAAATAGGTTTTTGGAAGTTTTTTGAAGCTTTTGGTAACTTTTATAAACTTTTAAAAACGTTTACATTATTTTGAAGAATCTGAAGTAGTTTTAAACAGAATTAAAGCAATTTAAAGACTTTTAAAAGCCCTAAAAGAATTTTTTAAATTCCATTTATTTATTTAGCAATGTCGTCGTCATACGTGGTGGAAGGATTTATGGCCATGATTAACGCTCATTCCGTGACCGTAACCATCTTTGAACCAGCCATTAGGGCGGTTAGTCCTATGGCGGGAGGGTTTTACGGGCTCCCACAAGCTATACAAGGAGGGGGGGCCACCCACACCCACGGACGCAAATATCCCACTGGATGTCAACCCAGAATTTAGAGCCGGAGCTCCGACTCCACTTGCCGGGACTGTCTGGAGCGGGGTTCGAAACCCTACCCTGATCTGGCCCAGCGGCGGGGATCCTACCGCTATGCCAAAGGCCCAATCCGATTAGCAACGTGAAATGGCTGGAATGAGCACAATTCACGGCATTAAAAGAACTCACAATTGAACTGATGATGACCTCAGCAATCTCCTCAAGGAGGTGGAGGCGCAGCGCCTGCTCATCATTGGTAATGAGAAGTCAAAGGCGCCGCAAAAAGGGCAGATGATAGCTTGGTCTTTCAAGTGGCAGCATAGGGCTCCAGTCGCGGGGAGGGAAAAGGCGCAGGAAACGTATGGGTGTCACCTTTTGTGTGGAGTGGGCCTTTTGCGTAGCAGTAAGCATCCCCGCCGCTGGGCCAGAAGGAGTAGGGTTTCGAACCCCACTCCAGACAGTCCCGGCAAGTGGAGTCGGAGCTCCAACTATAAATTCTGGGTGGACATCCAGCGGGATACTTGCGTCCATGGGTGTGGGTGGCCCCCCCCCCTCAGATGGGTTGTGGGAGCCCGTAAAACCCTCACGCCATAGGACTAACCACCCTAATGGCTGGTTCAAAGATGGTTACGGTCACGGAATGAGCGTTAATCACGGCCATAAATCCTTCCACCACTTCATACAGTTCCCGAAAGGGAACAGTGTGAGGATACGTACGACGATGACCTCTTGCGCAATGCACCTCCTTGGACCCTCAGTCGCAGATGCGAGGGGGCAAATCGTGCAATTGTTAAATTTTTCATTTTATTGACATGTAAAATGTTGGCCCAGTAATTCCCTTCCAAATGCGCGAGTACGGTCGGGGTACTTACGCGTCTGGCCGGAGGAAATGCCGGTTTTCAGCATGCACAGCGCATGCGGGGAAAACCGGCATTTCCTGTCCTCTGAACGAAGGGGTTCAGAGGCAGAACGCGTGCGCAGTAAAATTCGCCGCTTTCATTCATGCTTTCAGTGAGGTCAAGTCCTTACAACTTACACATGACAAAAGCATGGGTACAGTTGCTCCAGAGGCTGCGGAGGAAGATATTTCTTATCGTGGAGCTTCTGAAAGTATGTATGTCTGTATATATTCCTTTGCGTGTTATGTATATATTCCTTTACTTATGTGTATGAATGTATTATTTAATTATGACTTTCAGAGAAAGTAACTTCTTGGAAAATCATAATTAAAAACATACATTCATACACATAAGTAAAGGAATATAAAACATACATACATATACGTAAAGGAATATATGCGGACATACATACATAATTACTTATTACTGATGAAAAGTTTCTTTCTTAAAAGTGCTGGAAATGTCACATTACTCATTTTAGAACACTCATTTTCACATTCAATTCACACAGCCACACTTGCTCCTTCTACCTACCGTTCTGAAAACCCGTTTAAAAAAAAAAAATTAAACTTTAAAACTTACTTAAAATTTCTTAAAATAACTTCCCTCCCTTTTCCAAACAAAAATATTGCCTTTCAGAAGCTCCACGATAAAATATATCTTCCTCCGCAGCCTTGGAACAACTTTACACATGCTTTTTTCAAGTGTAACTTGTAAGGACTTACCCTCACTGAATCCATGAATGAAATCGACGAAGTTCACTGCGCAAGCGCTGCCTGTGCAGTTGCACGCGCTGTGCCTATGAACCCCTTCGTTCCGAGGACTGGAAATGCCGGCGTTCCCCGCATGCGCTGTGCATGTTGAACGCTGGCATTTCCAACGGCCAGATGCGTGAGTACCCAGACCGTACTCACGCATTTGGTCACGAATTTCTGGCCCAATGCATTATGTAGAGCAAGCAGTACATTGCACTTAAAGCTTAAGCTAAATAGGTCATCAAGCTTTAACAAGCGTGGAAACTCAACGCAATGCTTAACTATACAGCTTACGATCACAGGGCATTGGTAAGCTTCCCACTGCTCTTCCAGCTAAAATCACACCAACCTTTAGAGTGCTATTTTGCATGGTTATTTGGAGCTAAATGGGAAGACTCCCAGCCCCCAGTGACAGGTTTATCCTTCCAGGTCCCATTAATATGAAAGAATGGCTGGTTAATCATGAACAGAGCTCTGGAGTTCAGCACACCTGCTTGATTCAGATATAAAGTCTGTCACAGAGGATTGATTCAGTTGCAGTCTCCCATCACCAGGCATATTGACAAAGAGCCAGCTTTACTGCAAAGATACTACACTTGCCTCCCCCCACCACCCATTCCCAACAGAATTACCACTAGTTGGTCATTAGATAACTGACAAATGGTTTTCTAGGTGGAAACCATGTACTAGGATCTCCTCTCAAGTGGCATGGTAAATAGTACAACTCACCATAAAATGTGTGAGTACACTTCGGCACGCACGTGTGGTGCTCTATTTACCTGTAACAGCATTATCTCCTCACTGTTGGCAATAGGAACGACGACTTTCTCAGAAACTCCTTTCCCTTGCACCATTTCTAATGTCTGTAATGGTGCTGACATTATTACAAAAGCTTCATATATATTGACTCATCAGGGCATTTCTGTTTTAACTCTTGTCTGAGACTATAATACATCAAAACCTAGGAAATTAGATTTGTAGCATTGCATTTGTCTTGGAATATGCAGTGACTGGAGTTGTTTTATAAACTCCGACAGCATGTATTGACAAAACTCCAGTAAAGGACATCCAAATGCTGAAATCTATTCCAATTAACTTATATAAAATTCTGTACCTTCTGGTACTTGTTGCGTCCGTGTATAATAAGACACAGACTGCGGAGAACGGTACAACAGGTGTTTACTCAACGTGGCTCACACTGCAACTGATCTGTACAGATTACTACTCAGTGCTATATACAGGTGTGGTCACTGCCGGTACTGCAGTATACATGAGCTGTAAAACATAGTTCCCCCCTTAAAGGTATATACATTACAGTACTGACTGATAATATGAACCACAAATACCAACAATCCAGTTGGCTTCAATCCAGAGTCCTTCAAAGGTTTTGATCCTGGTTTTCTTGTACCTCACATGCTTATTCAAAATTGTCAAGCAAATTCTAGGTAAACACTTGTGATTATACATAGCATCAAACCAGATTCCTGGTCCACAAAATTAAACTCGTTATAGTTCAGACTGCACGGCAGACTTATTAGATTTAACTTTACAGTGTTTGACATGTCAATAGTACATCAAATTCTGGCATCTCACATCTGGACTTTTACCAGGTGATTGTTCAGGATAAGGATATTGTTAAATAAAAAGCAAAAAGCTTCATGCACTGGAGATCTAAAACTAAAACAGAAAATGCTGGAATTATCTGTCAGCATCATTTTTCTGTTTTTGTTTCAGATTTCTAGCTCTTCACAGATGCTGACTGATGTGCTGAGTGTTTCCAGCATTTTTTGTTTTTGCATCAGAAGCTTGTTGATGTCCTTGGATTGGTTCTGATGTCATAATAAAAGCATCCATAACAAACCTGTAGGGTCAACTGCAGTAGATTTAGAGAGTAACTTACAACTTTGGCAGTGGTGGAAACATTAGCGATATCAGATCTGCCACCTGTTATACACCCCACCCGATTTTCCTTTCCACTGATGGTGGGGGGGCAGCCGCTCGGAGACTGCTGTTTTCTGCCCCTCCCAAGTTGAAAGTTACCCCCATTGTCACTGTATTGCAATTTATTTTATTTCAGTTGCTCAATCTGTAAGCTTTGAATTTTCATTGAATTTGATACGTTTGCCTGTGGATAGTTAAAGTATTTTACAAGAAATTAAAATCAAATTGATAAAGAAATCTGTGAATGGGACTCATTCGCGAAGGATGTGGAGTGGACTACAATCTTTTACAGACTACAAAGGGAAACCCAGCTGTGTCATGCCCAGCAATGCCTCTCTCCCGGACGAGCTTAACACTTTTTACGCCCGGTTTGAGGCCAACAACAACTGGCCTGTTACAAGGGCGCCCGCGGCTCAGGACGACCGGGTCTTCTCAATCTCCGTGGCTGACGTGAGCAAGACTTTTAAGAGAGTGAACACCCACAAAGCACCCAGTCCAGATGGAATCCCTGGGCGTGTCCTTAGAGCATGCGCTGACCAGCTGGCAGCCGTGTTTACGGATATATTCAACCGTTCACTGTACCAGTCTGTAGTCCCCACCTGCTTCAAGATGACATCGGTTATTCCAGTCCCCAAAAAAACAAAAGTAACCTGTTTAAACGACTACCGCTCCATAGCACTCACTTCTGTCATCATGAAGTGCTTTGAGAGGCTGGTCAAAACCCACATCAACTCCTTACTAACTGACACACTGGACCCACTCCAATTTGCTTACCGCCCAAAAAGATCTAGGGATGATGCCATCGCCACTGTACTGCACACTGCCTTATCACACCTGGATAAGAGGAACACCTATGTGAGAATGTTGTTCATTGATTATAGTTCAGCATTCAATACCATTATCCCCTCCAAGCTTGTCAACAAGCTCAGTGAGCTAGGACTTAACACCTCCCTATGCAACTGGATCCTGGACTTCCTGATGGGCAGACCCCAGGTGGTGAAAATAGGCAGTAACACCTCCTCAACATTGATCCTGAACACGGGAGCTCCCCAGGGTTGTGTGCTCAGCCCCCTTCTGTACTCCCTGTTTACTCACGATTGCGTGGCCACGCACAACTCCAACTCCATCATCAAGTTTGCTGATGACACTACCATTGTAGGCCTGATCACAGATGGCGACAAGACAGGCTACAGGGAGGAGGTAAGAGCTCTAGCAGAATGGTGCAAGTACAACAACCTCTCCTTCAACATCAGCAAAACAAAGGAGATGATCGTGGATTACAGGAAGCGGCAGGGGGAGGGACACACCCCAATCTACATCGAAGGGGCTGAGGTGGAGAGGGTCAGCAGCTTCAAATTCCTGGGTGTATTCATTACGGAGGACGTAATGTGGTCACATCACATTGCCGTCGTAACGAAGAAGGCATGCCAACGCCTGTTCTTCCACAGGAGACTGAAGAAATGTGGAATGGCCCCCCAGATTCTCACCAACTTCTACAGGTGCACCATCGAGAGTATCCTGTCCGGCTGCATCACTACCTGGTATGGCAACTGCACCGCCACAGACCGCAAGGCTCTACAGATGGTGGTGAAAGCTGCACAACATACTATAGGAATTAAACTACCTGCTGTCCAGGATATCTACCCCGAGAGGTGCCGGGGGAAGGCGCTGAGAATCATTAAAGACGCGAGCCACCCCAGCCACAACCTCTTCGCCCTGCTCCCGTCCGGTAAGAGATACCGAAGCATACGGTCTCGTACCAGCAGGTTTCGAAACAGCTTCTACCCCCAGGCCATAAGACTCATGAACGTATAATTTATTATTATTTATTACTGTTGTTTTATTTATTATTACTGTATTTCTATTAGTATTTTTATCATTGTTATGCCATATTTATTCCAATGTTGGGAGGACTCGTAAAAATCAACATTTCATTGTGCAGTACACACGTCTGCTGCATATATGACAAATAAAATAAAATTGAATTGAATTGAATTGAATTGAACTTAGCAACTCTGGTCAGGTCATTGAATTTTTTCTCTATTGCTACCTGGTCCCACTTTTGCCACATCCAGTCGTGAATGGTGGTGGACCATTAAACAACTAACGGGAGGAGGAGGCTCCAAGAATATCCCCATCCTCAATAATGGTGGAGCCCAGCACGAGAGCAAAATAAAAAGCTAAAGCGTTTGCAACCATCTTCAGACAGAAGTGCCAAGTGGATGATCCATATCGGCCTCCTCCTGAAGTCCACATCACCACATAAGCCAGTCTTCAGCTAATTCGATTCACTCCACATGATATCAAGAAACGGCAGAGCACACTGGATACAGCAAAGGCTATGGGCCCCGACAACATCCCGGCTGTCGTGCTGAAGACTTGTGCTCCAGAACTAGCCGCGCCTCTAGCCAAGCTGTTCCAGTACAGCTATAACACTGGCATCTATCCGACAATGTGGAAAACTGCCCAGGTATGTCCTGTCCACAAAAAGCAGGACAAATCCAATCTGGCCAATTACCGCCCCATCAGTCTACTCTCAATCATCAGCAAAGTGATGGAAGGTGTCGTCGACAGTGCTATCAAGCGGCACTTACTCACCAATAACCTGCTCACTGATGTCCAATTTGGGTTCCGCCAGGACAACTCAGCTCCAGACCTCATTACAGCCTTGGTCCAAACATGGACAAAAGAGCTGAATTCCAGGTGAGGTGAGAGTGACTGTCCTTGACATCAAGGCAGCATTTGACCGAGTGTGGCATCAAGGAGCCCTAGTAAAACTGAAGTCAATGGGAATCGGGGGGTAAAACTCTCCACTGGCTGGAGTCATACCCAGCACAAAGGAAGATGGTTGTGGTGGTTGGAGGTCAATCATCACAGCCCCAGGACATCGCTGCAGGGTTTCCTCAGGGCAGTGTCCTAGGCCCAACTGTCTTCAGCTGCTTCATCAATGACCTTCCCTCCATCATAAGGTCAGAAGCGGGATGTTCGCTGATGACTGCACAGTGTTCAGTGCTATTCGCAACTCCTCAGATAATGAAGCAGTCCATGCCCGCATGCAGCAAGACATGGACCACATTCAGGATTGGGCTGATAAGTGGCAGGTAACATTCGCGTCACATAAGTGCCAGGCAATGACTATCTCCAAAAAGTGAGTGTTTAACCACCGCCCCTTGATATTCAACAGCATTACCATTGCCGAATCCTCCACCATCAACATCATGGGGGTCACCATTTACCAGAAACTTAACTGGACCAGCCACATAAATACTGTGGCAACAAGAGCAGGCCAGAGGCTAGGTATTCTGCGGCGAGTGTCTCATAGAAACATAGAAACATAGAAGATAGGAGCAGGAGTAGGCCATTCGGCCCTTCGAGCCTGCTCCGCCATTCAATGTGATCATGGCTGATCATCCAAATTCAGTACCCTGTGATGCGCTATCAATTACTCATAAAAGACTGAGAGTTAAGAGAGTAACTAAAGGCTTTTATTAACAAAAGAATGAAGGTCTGCCTCGAGTGGTCGACCGGTCCAGAAATACAAAGGGCTGGGGAGCAGTCACCTTTATACTAGGACTTGTGGGAGGAGTCAGCCGAGGCATGTCCAGGCATGTACACAGTGGAATACAAACAGTGGTTTACCACACCCTGTCCCTGCCTTTTCCCCATATCCCTTGATCCCTTTAGCCTCAAGAAATATATCCAACTCTTTCTTGAATATATTTAATGAATTAGCCTCCACCGCCCTCTGTGGCAGAGAATTCCACAGGTTCACCACTCTCTGGGTGAAGAAATTCCGACTCATTTCAGTCCTAAATGGCTTACCCCTTATCCTTAGACTATGACCCCTGGTTCTGGACTCCCCGGCCATCAGAAACATCCTTCCTGCATCTAGTCTGTCCAGACCTGACAGAATTTTATAGGTTTCGATGAGATCCCCTCTCAATCTTCTAAACTCCAGTGAGTATAAGCCCAATCGACACAATCTCTCCTCATATGTCATTCCTGCCATCCCAGGTATCAGCCTGGTGAATCTTCGCTACACTCCCTCCATGGCAAGAACGTCCTTCCTCAGGTAAGGTGACCAAAACGGCACACAATACTCAAGGTGCGGTCTCACCAAGGCCCTGTACAGCTGTAGCAAGACATCCTTGTTCCTGTACTCGAACCCTCTTGCTACGAAGGCCAACATACCATTTGCCTTCTTAACCGCCTGCTGCACCTGCATGCTTACCTCCAGCGACTGGTGCACAAGGACACCCAGGTCTCTTTGCACTTCCCCTTCTCCCAATCTATTGCCATTCAAATAATAATCTGCTGTGGTAAACCACTGTTTGTATTCCACTGTGTACATGCCTGGACATGCCTCGGCTGACTCCTCCCACAAGTCCTAGTATAAAGGTGACTGCTCCCCAGCCCTTTGTATTTCTGGACCGGTCGACCACTCGAGGCAGACCTTCATTCTTTTGTTAATAAAAGCCTTTAGTTACTCTCTTAACTCTCAGTCTTTTATGAGTAATTGATAGCGCATCAATTTTATTAACAAAATTTTTATAATGGAGAAGATCCTCACACCAGCATGCCTGGGCTTAGATCGTCGGGAGGCGGACTCATCCACCAAGTTTACTCACTGGCTTAAGTGTTTCGAAAAATTCCTGACCGCCTCCGCAGCAATCAAATCGGACGAGGACAAACTGGATGTCCTGACCTCCAAAGTGAACCACCGAGTGTACTCAGTCATCCAAGACGCGACCTCGTACGCGGACGCTATCAAGCTCCTCAAGGACCAGTACACGCGCCCAGTGAACGAAGTGTACGCCAGGCACCTTCTGGGGAGCCGTAAACAACAACCTGGGGAATCGACCGTGGAATACCTTCAGGCACTGTCTGTGCTTGGCCGGGCCTGTGGTTGTAAGGATGTAAAGGCCGCCGTGTACACAGAGGAACTTATCCGGGACACTTTTGTAGCGGGCCACAGATCCAATTACACCCGACAGCGACTGTTGGAGCAGAGTGACCTCGACCTCAACAAGGCCTCTGAACTCGCACTATCATTGGATGCAGCCTACCGGGGCATGGATGCCTACTCCTCTGCACCGTGGACGCCGCGGGGAATGACAGCCTGGGACACGGTAGGACCGCCTCATAGCGCCGTGCCACCCCAGCCACACCCCAGCAACGGCCCAACTACCGCAGCAGTGTCCCAAGGCCAGACAGCAGTGCCCCAAGGCCAGAAATGCTACTTCTGTGGCCAGGCAAAACACCCCAGAGCGCGTTGCCCGGCGAAAAACGCGATCTGCTCGGGCTGCGGGAAGAAGGGACACTACGCTAACGTCTGCAGGGCCAAAGCCACCCCGAACCCCAGCAGCGCCACGTGTGGGCCATGCGGGCCGCCATCTTGGGCCTCCCCGGCCATGTGCGAACCACCGGTACAGCAGCCATTTTGGATGGCTCCAGCCACATGGGGATCATGGACGCCGCCATCTTGGACGACAGCCGGAACGCAGCAGGCCCCCAACACCGCCTCATCTGATACCCGCAGCGACACACCGACCCCTACGCTGGCATCCGTTACACTGGACCAAGCGAGACCGCACCAGCTGGCCAGTTCCACAATGGACATTAAGGTAAATGGCCATGATACAATCTGCCTTTTTGACTCTGGGAGCACGGAGAGCTTCATCCACCCCGACACGGTGCGGCGTTGCTCTCTCCCAGTCCTGCCTGCGCACCAGCGGATTTCTATGGCCTCCGAGTCCCAGTCGGCGGACATCGGCGGCTACTGCGTAGTGACACTCGTAGTAGACGGGACCGTGTACGATCATTTTAAACTTCTGGTCCTGCCCGACCTCTACGCTGCCGTCCTGCTGGGGCTAGATTTTCAGTGCCACCTTAAAAGTGTTACGATGGCGTACGGTGGATCCCTACCCCCACTCACAGTCCGCAGCCAGCAGCTCCCAAATTACCCGCCGCGCACCAGGTGCAACCTCTCCACACTCTGAGTCACCCCCCCCCTACTGTTTGCTAACCTCACCCCCGACTGTAAGCCCATCGCCACAAAGAGCAGGCGATACAGTGCCGGGGACAGGGTTTTCATTAAAACCAAAGTGGAGCGGCTCCTGAAGGAAGGGATTATTGAGGGCAGCACCAGCCCCTGGCGAGCCCAGGTTGTGGTCGTTAAGACCGGCGAGAAGCAGCGCCTGGTCATCGACTACAGCCAGACAATAAATCGCTACACCCTGCTGGACGCCTACCCACTCCCCCGCATAGCTGATATGGTCAACCAGATCGCGCAGTACCGCGTCTTCTCGACCATTGACCTGAAATCAGCGTACCGCCAGCTCCCTATCCGCCCTGAGGACCGCCAGTATACTGCCTTTGAGGCAAACGGCCGCCTCTACCACTTCCTTAGGGTCCCCTTTGGCGTCACCAACGGGGTCTCCGTCTTCCAAAGGGAGATGGACCGGATGGTAGATCAAAATGCGTTGCAGGCCACTTTCCCATATCTGGACAATGTGACCATCTGCGGCCGTGACTTGCAGGACCATGACGCAAACCTCGAAAAATTCCTCCGCACCGCCCAACTCCTGAACCTGACATATAACAAGGAGAAGTGCATATTCCGCACAAACCGCCTCACCATCCTTGGCTGTGTTGTGGAACACGGAGTCATCGGCCCCGACCCCGACCGGATGCGTCCCCTTATGAAACTCCCACTGCCCCACTGCCTCAAGGCCCTGAAGAGGTGCCTAGGGTTTTTCTCCTATTATGCCCAGTGGGTCCCCTACTATGCGGACAAGGCCCATCCGCTGATCAAGTCCACCTCTTTTCCCTTGACGGCAGAGGCCCGCTTAGCCTTCCACCGTATCAAGGAAGACATTGCCAAAGCCACCATGCACGCAGTGGACGAATCCATCCCCTTCCAGGTGGAAAGCGACGCGTCCGACTTTGCCCTGGCCGCTACCATCAATCAGGCGGGGAGACCCGTGGCCTTTTTTCATGAACCCTCCAAGGCCCGGAGACCAGACACTCCGCTGTTGAGAAGGAGGCCCAGGCGATTGTGGAGGCTGTGCGTCATTGGAGGCACTACCTGGCCGGAAAACGATTTACCCTGCTCACTGACCAACGTTCAGTTGCTTTCATGTTTAACAACAAGCAGAGGGGCAAAATCAAAAATGACAAGATCTTGAGGTGGAGAATCGAACTTTCCACCTACAATTACGAGATCTTGTACCGGCCCGGGAAGCTCAATGAACCCCCGGATGCGCTATCGCGTGGCACCTGCGCCAGCGCGCAGATCGATAGACTGCGGGCCCTCCACAATGACCTCTGCCACCCGGGGGTCACCAGGTTCTTCCACTTCATCAAGGCCCGCAACCTGCCTTACTCTATTGAGGAGGTCAGGACCATGACCAGGAACTGCCAAGTCTGCGCTGAGTGCAAACCGCACTTTTATAGACCAGACAGGGCCCACCTGATAAAAGCCACTCGCCCCTTCGAGTGCCTGAGCGTTGATTTTAAAGGGCCTCTCCCCTCCTCCGACCGCAATGTGTACTTCCTCAATATTATTGATGAGTACTCCCGTTTCGCGTTCGCCATCCCCTGCCCGGACATGACCAGTGCCACGGTCATTAAATGTCTGAACGACCTCTTCACCCTGTTCGGTTTCCCCAGCTATATCCATAGCGACCGGGGCTCATCGTTTATGAGCGACGAACTCCGTCAGTACCTGCTAACTAGGGGTATTGCCACAAGCAGGACCACCAGTTACAAACCCCGGGGGAACGGACAGGTGGAAAGAGAAAATGCAACAGTTTGGAAGGCCGCCGTGCTAGCCTTAAAGTCTAGGGGCCTTCCAACCTCCCGCTGGCAGGATCTGCTCCCCGATGCGCTCCACTCTATTCGGTCACTGCTCTGCACTGCCACTAACGCCACCCCTCATGAGAAAATGTTTGTCTTCCCAAGGAAGTCCACATCGGGGACATCGCTACCGCCATGGCTGACGTCCCCAGGGCCGGTCCTACTGAGAAGGCACGTGAGGACCCATAAAACGGACCCCCTGGTCGAGAGGGTCGACCTCCTCCATGCCAACCCCCAGTATGCTTACATTGCATACCCGGACGGGCGGGAGGACACAGTCTCCATAAGAGACCTTGCACCCTCGGGGGCCGCAGTAACCCACTACTCACTACCACCCCCCCCCCCACGATCCGATATCCAGCCCCAGCAGACGGCAGGCCTGGGCCCCGCGACCCGCTCGACACCTACGAAGACGACACGCCTGTGCCACAGCCCACGCAGGACTCGACGCCGGAAGCTCCACTACCTCTGCTGTCGCCACGCCGATCACAGCGGCAGACAAGACCTCCGGAGAGACTCCAATACACTAACTTTTAATACACTTCACCCCGCCGGACTCAATTTTAAACAAGGGGTGAATGTGGTAAACCACTGTTTGTATTCCACTACGTACATGCCTGGACATGCCTCGGCTGACTCCTCCCACAAGTCCTAGTATAAAGGTGACTGCTCCCCAGCCCTTTGTATTTCTGGCCCGGTCGACCACTCGAGGCAGACCTTCATTCTTTTGTTAATAAAAGCCTTTAGTTACTCTCTTAACTCTCAGGCCTAGAAATTGAGTGGGGTTAGCGCCCAATTAGCGGCGCTGGAGGGCATTGCGCTGGAATTATAGCCGTTTCTGAAATTGACTTGGGCCTTACCATCGGCGGTAGCCGGTAGCGCTGCGCCGGCACCGATGACGTCATCGGTGTGCGCAGCGTCCCGGTTGCCGTGGTAACCCGGCCCCAAGCCCAAATTCAGTTGCGCCCGCCTCGCCCGTGGCAGGCGCAACCAACGATTGTGGAAAGGGTTCTTACACGCCTTTGCGCCGGCGCATAAAGGTGGAGCGGCGGCCGGCCGCGTTCCCGGCGGCCGCCTGCCCGCACCTCCCTTCCCGGACTCCTGCATCACCGCCCCCGCGGCCCTGATGTGTGTGTGCTGCGAGCCCGGCACTTCCCCGAGGTGCCGGGCTCAGATGTCGGGGGAATCCGCCGGTCAGTTGTCGGCTGCAGGCAGCTCCTCCTTAACAGAAGGAGGAGGCCTGCAGTTCCCCAGCCTGCCGCACCGCATCGGGTGCCGCAGCGGGGGATTAGCGCCGGAAAACCCAATTGAACGCCCGTTTTGAGGCGCTAAAACCCTCCTTTAGCGCCCGCCACCATCTGGGCCCGGCGCAACCGAACTTTCGTCGAGAGCTGCCGCATTAACGCTGGCGCAAAATTTCTGGCGCTACAGCCCTGGCGAACCCACAACCCAATTTCTAGGCCCCAGTCTTTTATGAGTAATTGATAGCGCATCATCTGCCTTCCTGTTTTTGCCACCAAAGTGGATAACCTCACATTTATCCACATTATAGTGCATTTGCCATGTATCTGCCCAATCACCCAACCTGTCCAAATCGTACTGGAGTTTCCCGACATTCTCCTCGCAGCTTACCCTCCCGCCCAGCTTTGTGTCGTCTGCAAATTTGGAGATATTACATCCAATTCCCTTGTCCAGATCATTAATATATGTTGTGAACAGCTGGGGTCCTAGGACCGATCCTTGCGGTACCCAACTAGTCACTGCCTGCCACTCGGAAAATGACCCGTTTATTCCAACTCTTTGCCTTCTGTCCGCCAACCAGTTCTCTATCCAAGTCAATACCTTGCCCCCAATCCCATGTGCCTTAATTTTGCACGCTAATCTCTTGTGTGGGACCTTATCGAAAGCCTTCTGAAAGTCCAAATACACCACATCCACTGGTTCTCCCTTATCTATTTTACCAGTTACATCCTCAAAAAATTCCAGTAGATTAGTCAAGCATGATTTACCTTTTGTAAATCCATGTTGACTTTGTCCGATCCTGTCACTGCTTTCCAAGTGCTCTGTTATTACATCTTTTATAATAGACTCTAGCATTTTCCCCACTACCGATGTCAGGCTTACCGGTCTATAATTCCCCGCTTTTTCTCTACCACCTTTTTTGAATAGTGGGGTAACATTAGCTACACTCCAATCCATGGGTACCGTTCCAGAGTCTATCGAGTTCTGGAAGATGACCAGTAATGCATCTACTATCTCCAGGGCCACTTCCTTAAGTACCCTGGGATGTAGACCATCAGGCCCTGGGGATTTATCGGCCTTCAGTCCCATCAATTTTCCTAACACCATTTTCCTACAAATACTGATTTCTTTCAGTTCCTCTCTTTCATCAGACCCTATGTTCCCTGGCATCTCTGGGAGGTTATTTGTGTCCTCCTTTATGAAGACAGAACCAAAGTATGTATTTAGTTGGTCTGCCATTTCCTTGTTTCCCATTATAAATTCCCCTGATTCTGACTGTAAGGGACCTACGCTTGACTTCACTAATCTTTTTCTCTTCACATATCTATAAAAGCTTTTACAGTCAGTTTTTATGTTCCCTGCAAGCTTACTCTCATATTCTATTTTCCCTTTCTTAATTAATCCCTTTGTCCTCCTTTGTTGAATCCTAAACTGCTCCCAATCCTCAGGATTATTGCTTTTTCTAGCCAATTTATATGTCCTCTCTTTGGATCTTATGCTATCCCTAATTTCCCTTGTTAGCCACGGTTGAGTCACCTTTTTTGTTTTATTTTTATGCCAAACTGGGATGAACAAATTCTGTAGCTCATCCATTCGGTCTTTGAATGTTTGCCATTGCCTATCCACCATCAACCCTTTGAGCGCCATTCCCCACTCAATCCTACCCAACTCGCTCCTCAGACCATCATAGTTTCCTTTATTTAAATTGAGGACCCTTGTCTCTGAGTCAACGACTTCATTCTCCATCTTAATGAAGAATTCGAACATATTATGATCGCTCCAACCCAAGGGGCCTCGTACAACAAGATTGTTAATTAATCCTTTCTCGTTACATAATACCCAGTCTAAGATGGCCTGATCTCTGGTTGGTTCCTCGACATATTGGTCCAGGAAACCATCCCGTAAACACTCCAGGAATTCCTCCTCCACAGTATTGTTACTAATTTGGTTGGCCCAATCTATATGTAGATTAAAGTCACCCATGATGACTGCTGTGCCCTTATTGCACGCTTCTTTAATTTCCCTTTTAATGCCATCCCTAACCTCCACCTTACTGTTTGGAGGTCTATATACCACTCCCACTAATGTTTTTTCCCCTTCGTATTTCTCAATTCTACCTATACAGATTCCATATCATCAGAGCTAATATCCTTCATTACAATTGTATTAATCCCTTCTTTAACCAGTAATGCTACCCCACCTCCCTTTCCTTTTTGCCTATCTTTCCTGAATATCGAATACCCCTGGATGTTGAGTTCCCAGTCTTGGCCATCCTTGAGCCACGTTTCTGTAATCCCAACCAAATCGTATTCGTTTACCTCTATTTGTGCAGCCAATTCATCCACCTTATTACAAATACTCCTCGCATTAAGACACAAAGCCTTCAGGCTTGTTTTTTTAACGCTCTTAGACCTATTAGAATTATTATTTACTGTGGCCACGTTTGATTTAAACCGTTGATTTCTCTGACTGCCACTTTTGTTTTTCTCCTTCCTATCTTTTGCTTTTATCCCTGTTTTCCTTTCCTCTGTCTCCCTGCTCAGGTTCCCAACCCCCTGCCATTTTAGTTTAAACCCCCCCGACCAGTGCTAGCAAACCTCCCCGCAAGGATATTTGTCCCGCTCTGGTTCAGGTGCAACCCGTCCGACTTGTACAAGTCCCACCTTTCCCAGAAGCAGGCCCAGTGATCCAGGAAACTAAAGCCCTCCCTCCTGCATCAACTCTTTAGCCACGCATTCATCTGCTCTATCCTCCTATTCCTACACTCACTAGCACATGGCACCGGGAGTAATCCAGAGATTACAAACTTTGAAGTCCTGCTCTTTAATCTGCTACCTAGCTCCCTAAATTCTTGTTGCAGGACCTCATCCCTCTTCCTACCTATGTCGTTGGTCCCAATGTGAACCACGACCTCTGCCTGTTCACCGTCCCCCTTCAGAATGCCCTGCAGCCGTTCAGTGACATCCTTGACCCTGGCACCAGGGAGGCAACAAACCATCCTGGAGTCACGTCTACGGCCACAGAACCGTCTATCTGTTCCCCTTACGATAGAATCCCCTACTACTATTGCTCTCCCACTCTTTTTCCTCCCTTCCTGAGCAGCAGCAACACCCCCGGTGCCAGGAAGTTGGCTGCTGCTGCCTTCCTCTGGTGAGTCATCCCCCTCAACAGTATCCAAATCGGTATACCTGTTTGAAAGGGGGATGGCCACAGGGGTCTCCTGCACTACCTGCCTGCTTCTCCCGCTCCGCCTGGTGGTCACCCATTTCCCTTCTGCCTGTGCAGCCCTACCCTGCGGTGTGACCAACTCATCAAACGTGTAATCCACGACCCTCTCAGCATCGTGAATGCTCCACAATCCATCCATCCGCAGCTCCAGCGCCTCAATGCGGCCCGTTAGTAGCTGCAGCTGGATGCATTTCTGGTACACGTGGTCGTCAGGGACACCGGCAGCGTCCCTGAATTCCCACATAGAGCAAGAGGAGCATAACACGGGGCTGGGCTCTCCTGGCATGACTTACCCCTTTAATTAATTTAAATTAATTCAATACCACCAGTTAAAGATATACTCTAGGGTGCTTATTTACCAACTGTCCTCACTACACCACAGAGACGCAAGAAAATATAAACCGCAGAATTTAAGCTTGTAATAAAAGAAATACTCACCAACCAATCACTTACCTGCTTCCTGGTGACGTCACACTTGGATTACTTTTTACCTCTCTCCTCTGCTGTTGAATTGGTCGGGCCTTGCTGAATCCGCCAGTTTTATCTCCCGCCGGTCGCGCTGCTGCTCTCTCCCAGGTCCAAGCTCTCTGGTCGGGCCTCGCTGAATCCACCGGTTTTATCTCCCGCCGGTCGCGCTGCTGCTCTCTCCCAGGTCCAAGCTCTCTGGTCGGGCCTCGCTGAATCCGCCGGTTTTATCTCCCGCCGGTCGCGCTGCTGCTCTCTCCCAGGTCCAAGCTCTCTGGTCGGGCCTCGCTGAATCCGCCGGTTTTATCTCCCGCCGGTCGCGCTGCTGCTCTCTCCCAGGTCCAAGCTCTCTGGTCGGGCCTCGCTGAATCCGCCGGTTTTATCTCCCGCCGGTCGCGCTGCTGCTCTCTCCCAGGTCCAAGCTCTCTGGTCGGGCCTCGCTGAATCCGTCGGTTTTATCTCCCGCCGGTCGCGCTGCTGCTCTCTCCCAGGTCCAAGCTCTCTGGTCGGGCCTCGCTGAATCCGCCGGTTTTATCTCCCGCCGGTTGCGCTGCTGCTCTCTCCCAGGTCCAAGCTCCTCACCTCCTGACTCCCCAAAGCCTTGCCACCATCTACAAAGCACAGGTCAGGAGTGTGATGGAATACTCTCCACTTGCCTGGGTGAGTGCAGCTCCAACAACACTCAAGAAGCTCGACACCATCCAGGGCAAAGCAGCCCGCTTGATTGGCACCCCATCTACCACCTTAAATGGTCACTCCCTCCACCACTGGAGTACCGTGACTGCAGTGTGTACCATTCACAAGATGCACTGCAGCAACTCGCCAAGGCTTCTTCAGCGGCACTTCCCAAACACGCGACCTCTACCACCTAGAAGGACAAGGACAGCAGGTGCATAGGAACACCACCACCTCCAAGTTCCCCTTCAAGTCACACACCATCCTGACTTGGAAGTATATCGCCGATCATTCATCATCGCTGGGTCAAAATCCAGGAACTCCCTCCCTAACAGCACTGTGAGAGTACCTTCACCACACGTACTGCAGTGGTTCAGGAAGGCGGCTCACCACCACCTTCTCAAGGGCAATTAGGGATGGGCAATAAATGCTGGCCTTGCCTGCAATGCCCTCATCCCATGAATGAATTTTAAAAAGGCATTCGATAAGGTAGACACAGAATGATATTTCCTCTGGTGAGGGAATCTAGAATAAAGGGGCATAATCTCAAAATTAGAGCTAGGCCATTCAAGAATGAAATCAGGAAGCACTATTTCAAATAATTCTGAAATTCTCTCCCCCCAAAAGGCTGTGGATGCTGGGTCAATTGACATTTTTAAGACTGCGATTGATAGATTTTTGTTAGGTAAGGATAGCAAAGGATATGGCTCAAAGGCGGATAAATGAGTTGAGGTACAGATCAACCATGATGTAACAGAATGGTGGAAAAGGCTTGATGGCCTAACTAGCCACTCCTGTTCCTATGTGATACAGAGCTGTGACTGCCTGAAAACCATTCTGCTGCTCATTTCTCTGGTAGTGCCATGGAGATCCTGGTGGAGAAAGTGACCGGGGGATGGAGGTGTTGATCCGGACCAAATGTCTCGCCAGATAGCCTGGCAACAGTGGGCAGAAGTAGTTGAGCATGTGAATGCCAGGAGTATGACACCACGGGCCAGGCAGCAATAGGGGAAGAAATTCAATGACCTGACCAGAGCTGCTAAGTTCAGAGTCCCATTCACAGCTTTCATACAATCTACACAGGCCTGCACTACTCTACTGTAACCCCAGCACTACATAGGGCTATATAGGATATACGCCACAGAAACAGGCCATTTGGCCCAACCAGTCTATGCCGGTGTTTATGCTCCACTCGAGCCTCCTCCCGTCTTTCCTCATCTAACCCTATCAGCATAACCCTCTATTCACTTCTCCTTCATATGCTTATCTAACGACCCCTTAAATGCATCTATACTATTCGCTTCAACCACTCCCTGTAGTAGTGAGTTCCACATTCTCACCATTCTCTGAGTAAAGAAGTTTCTTCTGAATTCCCTATTTGATTTCTTGGTGACTATCTTATATTGATGGCCTCTAGTTTTGCTCTTGCCCACAAGTGGAAACACTCTCTCTGTATCCACTCTATCAAAATCTTTCATGATTTTAAAGACCTCTATTAGGTCACCTCTCAGACTTCTCTTTTCAAGAGAAAAGAGACCCAGCCTGTCCTTTCCAGATAGGTGTATCCTAGCATTTCTGGTATCATCCTTGTAAATCTTCTCAAGTGCCTCTATATCCTTTTTATAACATGGCGACCAGAATTGCACACAGTACTCCCAAGTGTAGTCAAACCAAGGTTTGATACAAGTTTAGCATAACTTCTCTACTTTTCAATTCTATTCCTCTAGAAATAAACCCTAGTGCTTGGTTTGCCTTTTTTATGGCCTTGTTAACCTGTGGCAATACTTTTAGTGATGTGTATTTGTACTCCTAGATCCCTTTGCTCCTCTACCCCATTTAGATTCTTATTTTCCAAGTACTATGTGACCTCCGTATTTTTCTTACTAAATTGTAATACCTCACATTTATCTGTGTTGAATTTCATTTGCCAATTATATGCCCATTCTGCAAGTTTATTAATGTCTTGTAATTTGTTGCAGTCCTTCTCAGTATTGGCTATCCCCCCCCACCTCCCCCTGCCACAATTTGGTGTCGTCTGCAAATTTAGAAATTATGTTTTTGATTTCAAGGCCTAAATCATTAATATAAATTATGAACAACAGTGGTGCCAGCACTGATCCTTGTGGAACACCACTTCCCACCTTCTGCCACTCTGAATAGCTTCCCTTTACCGCAACTCTCTGCTTTCTGTCTCGAAACCAGCTAGCTATCCATTCTGTTCCTTGTCCCGACTTCGCATTCTCTGACATTATTCATTAGTCTATTATGTGGTACCTTATTGAAGGCCTTTTGAAAATCTAGATAAAGGATGCAGAGAAACTCCAGTATGATTTGGACAGGTTGGATGATTGGGCAGATGCATGGCAAATGCAGTATAATGTGGATAAATGCGAGGTTATCCACTTTGGTGACAAAAACAGGAAGACAGATTATTATCTGAACGGCAATAGATTGGGAAAAGGGATAGTGCAATGAGACCCGGGTGTCCTTGTGCACCAGTCGCTGAAGGTAAGCATGCAGCTGCAGCAAGCGGTTAAGAAGGCAAATGGTATGTTGGCCTTCATAGCGAGAGGATTCGAGTACAGGAGCAAGGATGTCTTGCTGCAGTTGTACAGGGCCTTGGTAAGACCACACCTTGAATATTGTGTGCAGTTTTGGTCGTCTTATCTGAGGAAGGATATTCTTGCCATGGAGAGAGTGCAGCCAAGATTCACCAGACTGATACCTGAGATGGCAGGAATGACGTATGAGGAGAGATTGGGTCGATTAGGCTTATATTCGCTAGAGTTTAGAAGAATGAGAGGGGATCTCATTGAAACTTATAAAATTCTAACAGGACTAGACAGACTAGATGCAGGAAGGATGTTCCCGATGGCGGGGGAGTCCAGAACCAGGGGTCACAGTCTGAGGATAAGGGGTAAGCCATTTAGGACTGAGATGAGGAGGAATTTCTTCACCCAGAGAGTGGTGAACCTGTGGAATTCTCTACCACACAAGGCAGTTGAGGCCAATTCATTAAATATATTCAAGGAGTTAGATATATTTCTTAAGGTTAAAGGGATCAAGGGATATGGGGAGAAAGCAGGGACAGGGTACTGAATTTGGATAATCAGCCATGATCTCATTAAATGGTGGAACAGGCTCGAGGGGCCGAATGGCCTACTCCTGCTCCTATCTTCTATGTTTCTATGTACTACATTACCCTTGTCTACTCTCTCTGTTACCTCTTCAAAAAATTCAATTAGGTTGGTCAAGCAAGACTTTCCCTTTTGAAATCCATGCTATTTATTATTATATTTTTCATTTCTAGATGTTCTTCTATTTCCTCCTTTAGTAGGGATTCCATTATTTTTCCTACCACAGATGTTAAGCTGACTGGTCTATAGTTCCCTGGACATGTTCTATCTCTCTTCTTAAATATAGGTATTACGTTAGCTATCCACCAGTCCTCTGGCACTACACCTTTTTCTAATGGATTTCTACATATGTGTAGTAATGCCTCTGCTATTTCATTGCTAGATTATTTTAAAATGTGCAGATGTAATCCGTCCGGAGCAGGGGTTTTATCCTCTTTGAGTTTCATTAGCTTATTTAGAATATCTCATTTTATTTTAAATGCAGTTAACTCATTACTAATCTCATCATTCGATGTCATCTCCACCTGTTCTATCTCCCTGGTAAATACTGAAGCAAAGTAATTATTTACTATCTCTGCCATCTTTCTATTGCTGCCTGTGGTATTATCCTACCCAGCATCGAAGCTTTGACCACGCTCGATCAGCTCCGATGGACGGGTCACATTGTCCGCATGCCCGATACGAGACTCCCAAAACAAGCGCTCTACTCGGAGCTCCAGCACGGCAAGAGATCCCCAGGTGGGCAGAGGAAACACTTCAAGGACACCCTCAAAGCTTCCTTGAAAAAGTGTAACATCCCCACCGACACCTGGGAATCCCTGGCCCAAGACCGCACAAAGTGGAGAAGCATCTGGGAAGGCGCCGAACACCTCGAGTCTTTGCCGGGAGCAAGCGGAAGCCAAGCGCAGGCAGCGCAAGTCAACCCAAGCACCCCACCCACCCACCCGCCCCTTCAACCACCGTCTGCCCCACCTGTGACAGAGACTGTAGGTCCCGCATTGGACTCATCAGTCACCTGCAAACTCATTTTTAATGTGGAAGCAAGTCATCCTCGGTTCCGAGGGACTGCCTAAGAAGATTATCCTCTCAATTCCTTCGTGCCCTATTCCCATCCTGACCTTCCTTTTTTATATTTATGTGCCTGTAAAATATTTTACTATTTTGTTTTATGTTTCTTGATAATTTAATTTCATAGTTCCTCTTTGCCTTCCTAATTGTTTTTTGACTTCTCTCCTAATCCCTTCATATTCTCCCATACCATGCTCTCCCTGCTGTCCATGTACTTAATGTATGCCTCTTTCCTTATCCTCAAGTATTCCCTTATGGCTTTATTCATCCACGGTGTCTCATTAGTGTTTAGCTTGTTCTTGTTTATTAGAGGAATATATTTTACGTGGACTCTGTTGAACACCGTTTTAAATGTTAGCCATTGTTTGCCAATACTGTTGTCCATTTTATTTTCCCAAGTTCTATTCTCAGCCCCTCAAAATCAGTGTTTCTCCAATCTATTACCCTGGTCTTTGTCATACCTTTGTCCTTCTCAATTATTATCTTAAAGTGTATTATATTATGGTCATTATTGCCTAGATGTTCTCCTACTTTTACTTCTCTTATCTGCTCTGGTCCATTCCCTATTACTAGACCCAATAGCAAATCCTCCCTTGTTGGGCTTTTTACATATTGGTTTAGAAAGGAGTCCTGTACACATTGTAGGAACTCCATTGCCTTATCCCCATTATCTACCTCTTCTGTCCAATTAATATCTGGGTAGTTGAAATTCCCCATGATTATTATTCTATGGGGGAGAAATTCAATATCGCCCCATTTGGGGCACAATTATCTGCCGGGCGCAAAGATTAGCGCCTGCGCTATTTATCACCTCCGACTGCAAACTTGGCTTTTATCACCCCTGGAGGTGATTGGAGCGCTAAATCAGGCGCTACACACCTGTCTTAAGGCGCAAAGGCCGAGGAGTGAGGCGCTACCTCAGAGCGCTGGCGAAGCTCATGTAATGTCAGTCAGCAATGGAACACAGACACACTGGCGCCGGCCAGTTCTTAAAGGGGAGGGTCGATCTTGCTCTACATCCACACCCTGCTCATTGCAGCCTTGAATCTCGACCTGGAGAGACCTGTACATCAAATCTGTTGGAAAGAACAGAGAGGCCCAGGGAAAGAGCTCAGAGTGCAGCCCCCATATTCTCTTAAATCGATGCAAGGAAGATCAAATCAGAAGGAACCTGCAAAGTGCTGCTCAGTACCCAAAAGTCCTCAACACAGCTTTGAATATCTCCTGCAGTCTCTCTCTCTCACTCAATGCGTGGTGCAAAAATTCCGCTGACAAAAAAAGGCAGGAAGCGGTCGCCTTTAAATAGTGCTCCCCCAGCCTCTTCCCGACTGCAAAAGGTTCCCCTCAACCTGTCGTTGCTAGCGGCAGGCGGTAAGAAGGGGGCGCCACTCAATATCCGGTCCGGGGCGTTGCAGTCGACTGACGTCACGATCTGCCGGCACAGGAGATTGTGGCGGTTGTGTTTAGCGCCGCCGCAAAATGTCTGGTTAATTTCGTGAGCGGCACAAACACCGCCACGCAGGGGCGCTTGTTGCTTTGTGCCCCATTAGCGCCCTCTTAAGGCGCTAATGGGAGGCGCAAACCAACCGAATTTTTTCCCCCTATGTTTTTTACTAATTTCCCTAATTTGTCTGCGCATTTCTTTCTCCACCTCCCTTCCACTATTAAGTGGTCTGTAGACTACCCCTATTAGTGTGATTAATCCTTTATTATCTTTTATCTCTATCCACATGGATTATATTTGTCTTGCTGATAGTTGCATCACTTTTTTCTACTGCCAATATGTTATCCCTACTAAGTACAGCTATGCCACCTCCCCTTTTCCCCTCTCTATCTTTTATAAATATGTTATACCCTGCAATGTTTAATTTCCAGTCCTGATTTTTCTGTAGCCATGTCTCAGTAATCCCTACTATGCCTGGTTCTGCACAACGCATGATTGCCTCCAGCTCCCCCTATTTTATTACACTGTGTACATTGCTGTACAGACAGATTAACTCATTTTTAATAGCAGTTCCTCTCACTTTATTTTTAACCATCTTTTTACACTCCTGTTCTATAACTCTATTCCCTGGCCATCAATGTCCTCCCTTACTTTACTCTTTCCTATGCTCTCCTTTCCTGTTTTGTTTATATTTAGGCTGGTTTCATTTCTTGTAGATCTCTCCACCCCCGTCTTACTACTTTAAAGCCTTTGCCACCTCCCTATTTACCCATTCTGCTAGGGCACGGGTCCCATCCCAGTTCAGGTGGGGTCCGTCCCATCGGTACAGCTCCTTCCTGTCCCAGTACTGGTACCAATGTCCCGTGAAAAGGAACCCCTCCTTCCCATACCAGCCCTTTAGCCATGTGTTAATTCTCCTGATCTGACTGTTTCTATGCCAATTTACACGTGGCCCGGGCAATAATCCAGAGATTATTACCCTCGAGGTCCTGCTTTTTAATTTCGCTCCTAACTCCTGATAATCCTTCAGCAGCACCTCCTCCCTGTTCCTACCTAAGTCATTTGTTCCAACATGGACAACTAGATTTACCACCTCCCTTTCCAAATTCCTCTCCAGCCGCCTCGAGATATTCCTTACCCTGGCACCGAGTAGGCAACACACCCTTCGGGATTCTCATTCTTGGCTGCAGAGGAGGTTATCTATCCCCCTAATTATAGAGTCCCCTATCACTACCGCATTTCTATTCTGCTCTTCTGAGCCACGGTGCCTTGGTCTGCATTGTGGCTGTCCTCCCCGCAGTCTTTCTCCTTGTCCTCACAGGTAGTGAGTACATCGTTCCTGTTGGACAGGATCAGTGTCTGCGGAACCTCTTTCTCAACCTTGCTACCAATTTTACTATCCACTGATTTTGATGGAGAATACAATCAGGCAGGGTGTAAAATGGACGCCAGGCGGGTTAGGTTAAAATGATCCCATCAGGGTAATTTTTCAAAATCAGTGGCCAATTTAAGCAGCAAATAGCACTTTTAGTGTAATAAAATAAGTTAATTTTTTTATATATATATATATATATCTATAGATAGAATTTTATTTTTACAAAATTAGACAAATTCTTTTAACATTAACAGAAAAGCATAAAATGCACAAACCTTCCAGAAATACTGTTTCAAATGCTGTCCAAGAGAATTACAAATACAATTCAGCATTTTACTTAGTAATACAAAAAGTATTAAGCAAAATTATTAATGTGAATACATTTTCATAGGGCGTTGTGAAAATCACGATGCTATTTGCATTCAGTCTTAGTGAAAACTAAGAGAACTATTTATTGATATATTAAAAATGCATATTCATTGATAAGGCATTCATAAATCTTCTCTTTCCTTTTTTGGTTTCCTTATTATTTGGCGCAATACAGGGTCATCCTCATTTGCCAACCAAGTGAGATAGACTTCAACTGGATCAATATTCCAGTGTTTATGGAATGAAATTGGAACCTGGTGTGCAAGATAGTCCTTTGGATAGTCCACTGGACGTGCCTAGAAAACAGATACAATAGAAAATGTTAGAGATTATATTTCTGCTCACATTTGCCAGATTGTTCAAATTCTCCAAGTCACCAGGATCTTATTAGATATCCCAACATGTAGCTTTTGAAAAATTCTATCATGGTTCAGATTTTTCAAGGAATACTATCCATAAAGGAGCATCCTATTATTGTTATATTATTTACTTCATTCCCATCACTGTTGTACACTAATTGGGCCAGAATTTGCTGAAATTTTTTTTAATAGCAATGTTGAAAAACCTTCCATTTCCTCAATCCCGTGTGCCTTTCAACTTATTAAATCAATATTTTGTTTCCTGTATTTAAAAAATCCATTAATTTGTAATGCTACTGTATATATAACAAAGCAAATGAGAAGAACAGAAGGGAACTGAAATTTGTTATAATGATTCATTATTATATTAATAAATATTTCAAAATGTTATATAGGTTCAGTATTCCAAGTGTGGAGTCAAAAACAATTACATAGTATAGACAGGCTCTCCTGGCCAACCTGCCACCTGCTGTAAACTTGAACTCATCCAGAATTCTGCTGCCCATATTCTAACTCGTACCAAGTCCCCTTCACCCGTCACTCCTGTGTTCGTTGACCTACATTGGCTACCGGTCCGGCAAAGCCTCGATTTTAAAATTCTCATCCTTCTTTTCAAATCCCTCCAGGGCCGATCTCTGTAACCTCCTCCAGCCTTAAAACCCTCAGAGATCTCTGCGCTCCTCCAATTCTGGCCTCTTGCACATCCCCTATTTTAATCACTCCACCACTGGCGGTGTTGCCTTCCATTGCTTAGGCCCTAAGCTCTGGAATTCCTTCCCTACACCTCTCTGCCTCTCTACCTCGCTCTCCTCCTTAAAACCTGCCTCTCACCTATCCTACAATCTCCTTATGTGGTTCGGTGTCAAATTTTGTTTGATAATGTACCTGTGAAGTGCAATGGGGCATTTTACTACATTAAAGGCACCACATAAATGCAAGTTGTTGTTGGAATACTTTTCACATTTTTGATAGCTATCAATTAGAGCGTTGCTAAATACTGTTTTCCCGCAATGTCAGTGATTAACGGCTGTACTCATGAAGTACAAGTCCAAGTGGCAGTAGTATTTAGCCATGCTCCTCAACATATATAGAGCTGCATTTAAATCTGCTGTGAGATCATGAATCACAACTCCTTTTATTCATATTCCTTAGCACAGCTAACAAAGTTGTACACATTTTTATAGGAATATGGGATCGGAAGGTTGAGGAGGCTTTAGTACTGATAGCAGTCAGGTTGTTTCTTATTTGGAACTTTGAGGTCAAGAAAAATAACCGCTAATTCACCTTTTTATTACCAGTTCTAGACCAATACCCTGCTTGCTTAAAATAAACATGTAACAATAAAGCCACTCTAATGCTTTGAAGTGTTGAAGCACTACTTGGAGTGCAGAAGCCTGCTCATGGAAACCTTGTGATTACTGGTGGTGTATTATACAAAACGATAAAAGAGAAAGAAATGTAAGCAAGTATCATTAGCCAGCTTCAATGGGTGGTGCTCCAAAAATGGGCCATGGGGAAAAAGAGGTAGGAACAATCGCTAGAGAAAGCAAACAGAGAGTATGTGGAAATAGCCACCTGGAATTTCCGTTGGTGTTCTCGCGATCTCCTGATGTAACTTAAGTAAAGATCTGCAGAAGCCCTGGGAAAATGGGGTATACAACTGTTTGTACTGTTTCTCCAGGGTTCCTGTCGAAGTTACTGCAAGAGATCAGGAGAACCCCATGGAAATTCTCTCCTAGCATCTTTAGCTTCTAAATAAAAGCAAAATGACCTCTTCCATCTCCTGTTCCATCCACTTTCTAGTGCAGTAGCCTAATATTTCCAGCATACAATGATTTGTGTTCCCTAAAAATATTTTGTTCTCACTTCTGCAGATGGAAGAATAGCGATTGGTGTTGGGAATGCATTTTTGGCAGGTGCTGTTGGCCTTATAGCAGGTTCAATGGCTGGGATTGTGAGAGGGTACATAGAGGAAAATCTGAGCTAATGGATCAGCTCAATTTGCCAATAGGACCAATGGATTGAGTGTTACTGGTGAAGACTGAAGTTAGCAAATGGGGAAGAAGCAAATAATTCAAAATTGAAAGCACCAATCAGGAGTATAATTTGGGAACCCTTGTTTACCTGTCAATTTCCATTATGCACAGAGGAGAGAGATCTCATTTTGGTGGATCAGAAGAGGAATAATTGGTTTTAAAGGTGACCATTATTGCCAGTGTGGTGACTCTTTCTTTTAATGAGAATATGCACTTTTGTGAACACCTCCAATATAGCCAGATTAATACTACAGGAAAAAAATAAATCTCCATATGGTAACTAACTTTTTTTAAAAATAATTGTCCTAACGTAAAGGTAGCATTTGGCACAAAATCTCTGTGTGGATTAAGAAGTAGAAAACGGAAAAAAGTTAGTGGTAGGAATATGTTACAGGCCATCGCAAGATAAAATGGAGGTGGGGGTACTGTGGTGGAAGGTCATTAAAAAGATGAGTTCCAAGATGCCACATGTAGGGAATTTAATCTTCCTGACATAGACTGGGACTTACAATAGAGATAAGCTGCATGTGCAAGGGAGTTTATTGAACTACTTCAAAAATCTTTTCTTAAACAGCAGGCATGCAAAACCACAAGGGGAAGCCAATGTTGGACTTGTGCCTAACTAATTGAAGTAAGGGGTCATTTGGGATCTAGAGGCCATGAAGTTGATTATTTTAAGGTGAAATGGGGACAGAACAGGAAATAAAAATTATTAAGAAATTAGTTTCAGCAATGCAGACTTTAAGGGAATGAAATGCTCTATGAAAGGAGAGCATGATAAGGGAAAATATGAAGCGATTAGGAAAGAAGTAAAAAAAACAATTAGTAAGGCAAAGAGGAACTATGAAATTAAATTATCAAGGAACATCAAACAAAATAGTAAAATATTTTACAGGCACATCAATAAAAAATAGGTCAGGATGAGAATAGCGCCACTAAGGGATGGGAAGGATAATATCACAGGCAGTGATAGAGAGATGGCAGAAATATTAAATAATTACTTTGCCTCAGTATTTACCAGATAGAACAGGTGGACATGACAGTTAAAATAAAAAGAGATATATTAAATAAAGTAATCAAACTCAAAGAATCTAGGGAAGAGATAGCAGAGGCATTACTATACATATTTAATAATTCATTAGAAAAAGGTGCAGTGCCAGAGGGCTGGCAGATAGCTAACATAATACCCATATTTAAGAAGGGAGATAGAACATGTCCAGGGAACTATAGACCAGTCAGCTTAACATCGGTGGTAGGAAAAATAATGGAATCCTTACTAAAGGAGAAAATAGAAGAACATCCAGAAGCCAAAAATATAATAATGAATAGTCACCATTGGATTTCAAAAGGGAACATCTTGCTTCACCAACCTAATTGAATTTTTTGAAGAGGTAACAGAGAGAGTAGACAAGGGTAATGTAGAAGATGTAATTTATCTAGGTTTTCAAAAGGCCTTCGATAAGGTACCACATAATAGACTAAATAATGTCTGGGAATGCGGAGTCAGGGGACATAATGGATAGCTAGTTGGTTCCAGGGCAGAAAGCAGAGAGTAGGGGTAAAGGGTAGCTATTCACAGTGGCAGAAGGTGGGTCGTGGTGTTCCACAAGGATCAGTGCTAGCACCACTGTTGTTCACAATTTATATTAACGATTTAGACTTTGGTATCAAAAACACAATTTCTAAATTTGCGGACGACACCAAATTGGGGGGATAGTTAATACTGAGGAGGACTGTAACAAATTACAGGAAGACATTAATAAACTTGCAGAATGGGCATATAATTGGCAAATGAAATTCAACACAGATAAATGTGTGGTATTACATTTTGGTAGGAAGATTAGGGAGGTCACTTATTACTTGGAGGGTGCGAGACTGGGTGGGGTAAAGGAGCAAAGGGATCTCGGAGCACAAATACACAAATCACTAAAAGTAGCGACACAGGTTAACAAGGCCATAAAAAAAGCAAACTGGGCACTAGGGTTTATTTCTAGAGGGATAGAATTGAAAAGTAGTGAAGTTATGTTAAACTTGTATCGAACCTTGGTTAGTTCACACTTGGAGTACTGCGTACAATTCTGGTTGCCATATTCTAAAAAGGATATATAGGCACTGGAGAGGGTGCAGAGAAGGTTTACAAAGATGATACCAGAAATGCGAGAGTATACCTATCAGGAAAGGATGAACAGGCTGGGTCTCTATTTGCTTGAAAAAAGGCGGAAGGGTAACCTAATTGAGGTCTTTAAAATTATGAAAGGCTTTGATAGAGTAGATACAGAGAGAATGTTTCCACTTGTGGGGAAGGGCATAACTAGAGGCCATCAATATAAGATGGTCACCAAGAAATCAAATAGGGAATTCAGAAGAAACTTCTTTACCCAGAGAGTGGTGAGAATATGGAACTCGCTACCACAGGGAGTAGTTGAGGCAAATAGTATAGATGCATTTAAGGGGAGGCTAGATAAGCATATGAGGGAGAAGGGAATAGAGGGTTATGATGACAGAGTTAGATGAGGAAAGATGGGAGGAGGCTCGAGTGGGGCATAAACGCTGGCATGGATTGTTTGGGCCGAATGGCCTGTTTCTGTGCCATATATCCTATGTAAAGGAATAATATGGGAAGGATTATTTAAAAGGAATGGTGTGGAGGGAAATGGGAGTGCTCTAAGGAGATATTTTTAACATTGCAGAAACAGTTTATTACAGAAACATGTTTGAGGGCCAAAAAAGAATAAAACTAACATGAAGGAAAAGTCATTAGGGAGAAATAAAAGATGCGGAAAATTCTGAAATGTACAGGGAAGGAATAAGATAGGGAGAATTACAAAATCAATTAGAGGGAGATTAAGAAACTGATGAGATGCAACAAGCAAACATGAGAGGAATATATAGAAAATATAACTGATAATAGCAAAGGATTCTTTAAGGATATCATGAGCTAGAGAAGGGTATAGAGGGATGTTGAACTGTTTATCAGTAGCAGCGGGGAGGGCAGAAATATGGTGGGATTTGATATCATTTATTTTGATTGCTTTTATTATTGAAAGGGAGGGCTGCCTGAGTTGAGGGAAGTATATATAGGTGAGACCATATTGGAAAGCATTGTAGTTGGAAGGTTTAAGAAGCTGAAGCTAAGCAAGGATCTGACAATTTCCATCCGAGGGTGCTACTGGAATTAGCTGAGGTGATTGCAGATCCCTTCATCGATATCTTTCGAAACTCATCGGAATTGAGTAACATCCTAATGGATTAGAAAGCAGCAAATGTGACCTCCATCTTTAGAAAAAAGGGAATGTATCCTTAAGCTTCATCTCAACTGTGGGAAAATGTTCGAGACTTTGATGATGGATAGCATAAGGAATTATCCAAAATAAGGACAAATCCAATCTGGCCAATTACTGCCCCATCAGTCTACTCTCAATCATCAGCAAAGTGATGGAAGGTGTCATCGACAGTGCTATCAAGCGGCACTTACTCACCAATAACCTGCTCACTGATGCCCAGTTTGGGTTCTGGCAAGACCAGTCGGCTCCAGACCTCATTACAGCCTTGGTTCAAACATGGACAAAGGAGCTGAATTCCAGAGGTGAGGTGAGAGTGACTGCCTTTGAAATCAAGGCAGCATTTGACTGAGTGTGGCATGAAGGAGCCCTAGTAAAACTGAAGTCAATGGGAATCAGGGGGAAAACTCTCCACTGGCTGGAGTCATACCTAGCACAAAGGAAGATGACTGTGGTGGTTGAAGGTCAATCATCACAGCCCCATGACATCGCTGCAGGAGTTCCTCAAGGCAGTGTCCTAGGCCTAACCATCTTCAGCTGCTTCATCAATGACCTTCCCTCCAACATAAGGTCAGAAATGGGGATGTTCGCTGATGACTGCACAGTGTTCAGTGCCATTCACAACTCCTCAGATAATGAAGCAGTCCATGCCCACATGCAACAAGACCTGGACAACGTTCAGGCTTGGGCTGATAAGTGGCAGGTAACATTCGCGCCACAGAAGTGCCAGGCAATGACCATCTCCAACAAGCGAGAGTCCAACCACCGCCCCTTGACAATCAACAGCATTACCATCGCCGAATCCCCCACCATCAACATCCTGGGGGGGTCACCATTGACCAGAAACTTAACTAGACCAGCCACATAAATACTGTGGCAACAAGAGCAGGCCAGAGGCTAGGTATTCTGCGGCAAGTGTCTCACCTCCTGACTCCCCAAAGCATTTCTACCATCTACAAGGCACAAGTAAGGAGTGTGATGGAATACTCTCCATTTGCCTGGATGAGTGCAGCTCCAACAACACTCAAGAAGCTCGACACCATCCAAGACAAAGCAGCCTGCTTGATTGGCACCCCATCTACCACCTTAAACATTCACTCCCTCCACCACCGGCATACCGTGGCTACAGTGTGTACCATCTACAAGATGCACTGCAGCAACTCGCCAAGGTTTCTTCGGCAGCACCTCCCAAACCCACCCCCTCTTCCACCTAGAAGGACAAGGGCAGCAGGCGCATGGGAACACCACCACCTCCAAGTTCCCATCCAAGTCACACACTGATGCGCCTCAATAACTTCAAGACTCAAAGTTAACTGAATAAAACAAGGCTTTTATTAGCAAAGAAAGATGCCTGTGTTTTCACCTAGCTTTCTGCTGTTCTGCTGCAAGACAAGCCTGGGCTTGTCTTAAGTGGGGCCAGGTATGGGCGGAGCCGACACATCCAATGGGGAGAAAGGGGGCGGTGCACTATATACAATACAAGGTAAAACACCGGAGCAGGCAATACAATATATGTAGTTAAGTACAGAGTCTGATGAATGACATATTTCATCACATTCACCCCTTCTACAGATTTAGTCTGTCCGGGGGTGTGATAGTCCTCTGTGACCGACGTAACGGTTGCGGTGCCGCGGGTGCCGGCTGGGTGTCCCGGGTGACCTCCTGGGTCTCTGCCGGGGACGCCACCAGGGTTGTTGAAGGAGTAGGTGGTGGGGGTACCGTTGGCTGGTGCTCTTCTGGGGGTGATGAAAGAATAGTGGGTGGAGTGGGTGGGTAATAGTTGCTGTGGCTGTTGTCGTTGTTGTCGTTGTCGCTGTTGTTACCAGCTGGGGCGAGGTCTTTTATGGACACAATGTCCTCCCGTCCGTCGGCGTGCCGGACATACGCATATTGTGGGTTGGCGTGGAGCAGGTGCACTGGCTCCACGAGAGGGTCCGTCTTGTGGCCCCTCACATGCTTCCGCAAAAGTACCGGACCTGGGGTGGAGAGCCATGACGGTATGGATATGCCTGAGGTGGATTTCCGGGGAAACACAAACATTAGCTCATGAGGCGTGGCATTAGTGGCGGTACACAATAGTGACCGTATTGAGTGGAGCACATCTGGGAGGACTTCCTGCCAGCGGGAGATAGGGAGGCCCTTGGTCCTTAGAGTTAGAGTGACTGCCCTCCATACTGTCCCGTTCTCTCGCTCCACCTGACCGTTACCCCGGGGGTTGTAGCTGGTGGTACGGCTCGTGGCAATCCCCTTGGACAGCATGTACTGGCGTAGCTCTTCACTCATGAAGGACGCCCCCCTATCCGTGTGGATATAGCTTGGCATACCGAACAGGCAGAACAGGCTGTTGAGGCATTTAATGACTGTGGCGCTGGTCATGTCTGGGCAGGGGAAGGCAAATGGGAAACGGGAGTATTCGTCCACAATGTTCAGGAAGTAAACATTGCGGTCGATGGAGGGAAGGGGGCCCTTGAAATCTAAGCTAAGCCGCTCAAAGGGCCATGTAGCTTTGATTAGGTGGGCTCTATCAGGCGGTAGAACCGAGGCTTGCACTCAGCGCAAGTGCGGCAGTTCCTGGTCAGGGACCGAACTTCCTCAATCGAGTAGGGTAAGTTGCGGGACTTTATGAAGTGAAACAGCCGTGTGACCCCTGGGTGGCAGAGGTCGTTGTGGAGGGTCTGTAGCCGATCCCCGGTGGCGTTGGCACACATCCCTCGTGAGAGGGCGTCGGGGGATTCGTTAAGGGCCCCCGGCCGGTATATGATGTCGTACTCGAAGGTGGAGAGCTCGATCCGCCACCTAAGAATCTTATCATTTTTAATTTTCCCCCTCTTTATTATTGAACATAAACGCTACCGACCGCTGGTCGGTAAGTAGGGTGAAGCGTTTGCCGGCTAGGTAGTGCCGCCAGTGGCGCACTGCCTCCACGATGGCTTGGGCCTCCTTTTCCACGGAGGAGTGTCTGATCTCGGGCCCCTGGAGGGTCCTCGAGAAGAAAGCTACGGGCCGCCCCGCCTGGTTGAGGGTGGCCGCCAAGGCAAAGTCAGACGCATCACTTTCCACTTGAAAGGGAGTGTTCTCGTCCACTGCCTGTAGCGTGGCCCGCTCAATATCCTGCTTAATGCTTTTGAAGGCAGCATGGGCCTCAGCAGAGAGCGGGAAAGAGGATGCTTTCAAGAGGGGGCGGGCTTTATCGGAGTAGTTGGGGACCCATTGGGCATAATACGAGAATAACCCCAGGCACCTTTTCAGGGCTTTGGGAGTGTTGGGCAGGGGCAGCTCCCGTAGGGGGCGCAATCGGTCGGGGTCTGGTCCGATTTCCCCATTCTCCACCACGCTGCCTAGTATGCAGAGGCGCGTGGTGTTGAAAACGCACTTGTCCTCGTTGTAGGTGAGGTTGAGTTTTTGTGCGGTTTTCAGAAACCTCGCGAGGTTTGAGTTGTGGTCCTGTTGGTTGTGGCCGCAGATGGTGACGTTGTCGAGATAGGGGAAGGTTGCCTGCAAGTGGTGGTCATCGACCATGCGGTCCATCTCCCTCTGAAAGACCGAGACCCCATTCGTCACCCCAAAGGGGACTCTGAGGAACTGGTAGAGGCGTCCGTTTGCCTCGAAGGCGGTGTACGAACAGTCCTCTGGTCTGATAGGGAGCTGGTGGTACGCTGACTTGAGGTCGATGGTGGAGAACACCCGGTATTGGGCGATTTGGTTCACCATCTCGGATATGCGGGGTAGCGGGTAGGCGTCTAGTTGGGTATAGATGTTGACTGTTTGACTATAGTCAATCACCATCCGCTTCTTCTCGCTACCCCTCACCACCACCACTTGGGCGCGCCACGGGCTGTTGCTGCGTTCAATAATGCGCTCCTTCAGGAGCCTGTCTACCTCGGTCGCAATAAACCGCCTGTCCTCCCAGCTGTACCTCCTGCTTTTGGTCGCTATTGGCCGGCAGTTAGGGGTAAGGCTCGCGAATAGCGAAGGCGGCTTTACCTTCAGGGTAGCCAGACCGCACACTGTGAGGGGCGGCTGGGTCCCACCGAAATTGAGCATGATGCTTTGGTGGTGGCACTGAAAATCCAGGCCCAAGATCACGCTCACACATAAATCCTTCATAATTAACAGTTTAAAATTATTATATACAGTACCTTTAACGGACAATCGTACCGCGCAGTAACCTGCAATAGTCGATATCTGGGTTTTGTCGGCCATAGAGATCGTGCCCTGAGTAGGGACTATAGTTAGAGAGAGTCGTTGTACCAGATCAGGGTGAATGAAGCTCTCCGTGCTCCCGCTGTCAATTAAACATTTAACCTTGCACCCGTTTACCTCGATGTCCACCATCGATTTGGATAGTGGGTGCGGTCTGGACTGGTCCACTGTGATCGACGCCACTGTAGGGCCCTGATCGGGACAAGATGGTGGGCCACACGGGGCCGGGTAAGATGGCGTCCACGATGTCTGCTCGCGAGATGGCGGACCCCACGAGGTCGGACAAGATGGCGTCCAAGATGGCCGCTCCCACGGCGTGCACGCGGCGGTTTTGCCTGCGGGGTTCCCTCTGCACACCTTCCCAAAGTGCCCCTTCTTACCGCACTTACAGCAGGTGGTGCCTTTCGCCGGGCACAGGTTCCTGGTGTGCTTCGGCTGCCCGCAGAAGTAGCATTTGGGGCCCCGATGCGTCGTGGTGGTCGTAGGGCTTCTGGGGGGAGAGCAGGGCCCCGACGGTGTTGGGCTACCGGGCGGGGAAGCAGAGGCGGCGTGGGCCGCGCGGCCTGACGAGTAGGAGTCAGAGTTCTTCTGAGCCACATCCAGCAATCGCGCTGTGTCCACAGCCTGTGTCAGATCTAGGCCCGTTTTCTCTAGCAGTCTCTGCCGGATGTACTTAGAGCTAAGGCCTGCGATAAAGGCATCCCGAATAAGCTCGTCTGTGTATACCGTGGCTTTCACGTCTTTGCATTTGCAGTCTTTGCCAAGCACTTTTAGGGTGACTAGAAAGTCCTCTAGCGACTCTCCGGGTCGCTGTGTGCAGGTAGCAAGCAGGTGCCTGGCGTACACCTCGTTGGTAGGCTGCTGATAGTGGGCCTTTAGAATGTTGCAGGCATCCAGGTAGGTGGCGGCGTCTTGGATGAGTGGAAAAACCCGGTGGCTTACCCGATTCTGCAGGATCCCGAGTTTCACATCTCCGGTGGCTTTAGAGGCTGTGACGGCTTCGGAGTTGGCCATAAAAAATTTCAAGCACTGGAACCAGTGTCCAAACCGTGCCGATGCATCCGAAGCATGCGGGTCCAAATCCAAGCGTTCCGGTTTCAAAAGTTGATCCATCGTTAAAAGTTTGCTAATAAAATTGATGCGCCTCAATAACTTCAAGACTCAAAGTTAACTGAATAAAACAAGGCTTTTATTAGCAAAGAAAGATGCCTGTGTCTGCACCTAGCTTCACCTAGCATTCTGCTGTTCTGCTGCAAGACAAGCCTGGGCTTGTCTTAAGTAGGGCCAGGTATGGGCGGAGCCGACACATCCAATGGGGAGAAAGGGGGCGGTGTACTATATACAATACAAGGTAAAACACCGGAGCAGGCAATACAATATATGTAGTTAAGTACAGAGTCTGATAAATGACATATTTCATCACACACACCATCCTGATTTAGAAGTATATCGCTGACCCTTCATCGTCGCTGGGTCAAATATACCAGTGGGTGCTGGAACTGAAAGCCATGGCAGATTTTTTTTTTAAAGAACTGGCTGAATTCCTATTAGGAAAGGGGGTCACAGTGCTATTAGTTTCAAAATCATGGTAAGGAAACTGATGGGTGGTTTAAAAGGGTTGGCCAGATAAAACATTACTATCTTACGATACTTAAGGGTCCACTGTATTAATTCATTTGCAAAACAGCAATTAATTAATTTGCAAAACAATGCGTGCAGTACAGTAATATAATTTTCAATTTCCAGAACCTAATTAAAAGCACTGAACATACACAAAAAAGTGAAATAAAAGCAAATTGCTGGAAATACACAAGGTCTGTCAGCATCTGAAACTCAGGGGTTAACATTTCAAACAGAGATCATTTGTCACCTGAAACGTTAACCTAACTTTTCTCTTTTCAGATGCGGACAGGCCTCCAGCATTTGCAGTAGTTTTTTTCCCTTTTTTATATACATGTAAAGAACCTCCATCTTATTTGCAAGTAATTAAGTAGTGAGCTTGTTACTTCCAGTTTGCAATAGATGGTTTTTGTACTGACGAGAGACCATTCCAAAGGAAGGATTACCTGGTGGAAAAGAGGACTGTGTGTTACTGGGATACCAAGACTGTTGAAGCACATTCCCAGAACCATATCGTCAGGTGCATCATTACTGTAACAACTGCATCCACTTACAAGTAATTGCTTTACTGCTTCTCTGCTAAAGACAATTCTAGACAAAAAAAACAAGAGAATTGAGCTATAATTGGGAACAGCAAAATGATACATTAGATTAATTTAAGCATCATTAAAGTTTTAACTTATTGGTATCATTTAACATAGCCTTGATGTTTCACATTTGAAGTCTGTTCGTAAATTCAGATGTTTCTGGATGCCACTGATCTAAAATCGATGCTAGTAAAAGTGAATCTGTCGGCTTGTTGTAAAAACACAACTGGTTCACTAATGATCTTTAGGAAAGGAAAGCTGCTGTCCTTCCCTGGTTGGCCTATATGTGACTCCAGTTCCACACTTGACTCTTAACTGCCCATTGTTCCCATTATAAATTTCTATTTTTTACATTTTGTAACCTCTTAATGTACCATATAGTTAAGTGTTAAAGGAAGAGTAAATAATTGAACACTTAGGGCTGGATTTTGTCAATGGAGGAGACTTGGAGGCGAGACTGCTGCTTGTTGTGTAAATGTCCCGCCTCCATCCTCGCCTGACCAGAGGGATTTTCCCCTGATTGAGCATGTTAAGCCCGCCCTGCGGGCTCAGCAAGCCAATTAGGGAAGAAGTCACTGCCAGATCACTTCAACATCAGACGTGCTGTCAAGACTTCTTGAAAGAAGAAATGACAGCGTTTGACAGCTCTGTGAAGCTGTCAAACACTGACATTCTCTTCAGTTTGATTCGTTTTTGTGGTGAGGACTGAAAAAACATTGTAAAAAAGTAAATTTCAGATGTCTGATGGATCGGAGGGTCCATCAGCCATTACCTGAAATTGACAAGGTGGATGTCTGCTCTCCTGATCCAGCACGGCTAAAGACTATAGAAGTAAAAAAAGGTAAGTGAACACTTTTTTAAACTTATCACTCACCTTGCATACTTACCACTCCACACTTGCACCCATCACTCACCTCTACACCTTACTTCCAGGTGCCTCCGACCGCCGTAAACCTCCTCCACGTCTCCTCCAACCCGGCGGGGTCCTCCGAGGTCGGGAAGCCTTCAGCTGTGAAGGTAAAATGGCAATCCCTTTTTTTGCCTGTTAACTACCTGTTAACAGGCAGTTAAAAGGATTAAAAGCCTTTCCCGCCTCCAGGAGACAGGACCCGAAGCTGCACATCCTCCCGCCTCCTGGCAAAAGGGCACGGAGGCGGGTTTGCCATCCGCCCCCACTTTCTCCAATTTTACGCGCTGTTCCGCCTCCATGCCCGCCTCCTCGGGGCTTGGAAAATCGAGCCCTTAGCTTTTGACCTTCAGTTAATTTATTTAGCATCTTCTTCCACCTCTGCACCTAATTTCTACTCTCAGCAAATTCCTGTTTTAAAAGTCCTCACTCCGTTTTCAGCTCACTCTGCTTTAAATAAGATGATTGTGTACGTGTTCTTAGTGGTTAGATTGCAAATATGTCTGCAGTGGCTGTGCATGTGGCATTATTTGAAGCAGCAATGTGTTTATATTAGTGCTCTTGCAACATTAAGCTGCCAGATCTTTGATTATGAATTACACTAAAGGAAACTGCTCTGGGCCTCTTCCTTGAATTGGAGTGCTTTTTGCAGTCTTCCATTGTTATCATTGACTATCTCGTCTTCTCTTATTAATCTTTAATTAGCAGAGGCAGAACAATCATTGAAATTCTACTGTATTGCTTTCTATTCATTACGTTTTTGTTTGGAAATATGATTTCTGTTGTTTTTGGTTTGTATTTGCCGTCTGCCAGTTTTTCTTTCCTTACTCTGGCCAAGTTAGATTCGTTTCTTTCTCTTTAGTGTTGTGATTTTTATTAAATCCCCCTTGTTTCTTTCAATCTGGAATTTTTCAGGTTTAGTTTTGAAAGTTAAATATTTCACAATATTGACCATCAACATGCAGATGCAAAAATAAAATATTGAGCAGTACAAAGCTAGAACTTGAGGTCATCCAAAACTTGGCTGCCCGTGTCCTAACTCGCACCAAGTCACGTTCACCCATCATCCCTGTGCTCGCTGACCTACACTGGCTCCTGGTTAAGCAATGCCTTGATTTCAAAATTCTCATCCTTGTTTTCAAATTGCTCCATGGCCTCGCCTCTCCCTATCTTTGTAAACTCCTTCATCCCCACAACCGCACCCCCCAACCCCGAGATATCTGCGCTCCTCAAATTCTGCCCTCTTGAGCATCCCTGATTATAATCGCTCAACCATTGGTGGTCGTGCCTTCAACTGCCTTGGCCCTAAGCTCTGGAACTCCTTCCCTAAACTTCACTGCCTCTCAACCTCTCTTTCCTCCTTTAAGACGCTCCTTAAAACCTACCTCTTTGACCAAGCTTTTGGTCACCTGCCCTAATTTATTCTTATGTGGATCGGTGTAAATTTGTTGTCTTAAAATACTTCTGTGCAGCGCCTTGGGACGTTTTACTATGTTAAAGGCGCTATATAAATACAAGTTGTTGTTGTTGTAGAACATATTATGTGAGAAGAATACTAACAGCTTTGCTAGAATTCAGTATGAAGGATTTTCTTGAATAACCTTTGAAGCTCTCCAATCCTATATTTGCAAATTGTTATTTTTGGTTTCCAGGATTTGGAATTTTGTAAATGCCAGGCATCTACATAAATTTCTTCATACAATGGGATCAAATATTAACAAACCACAGTAACACATTGTGCACAGAGTGTCAAGTCAAATTAAAATTGTCATAGTATCCTTCAGCTTAGATGCCTCAACACAGGATTTTTGAGGTTTGCAAACAGCTGGTCAACATTTAAAGATACAAGGCACAATGTTACATCTATAGTATACACATCGCAAACAAACAAGTGCATCGTATGAAACGTTTGTGTGGCTTAACATCACAGTGACATGATGGCCCGGATTTTGTGGCGGAGAATGATGATAAGCTGTCAGCGTTCGCCATCACTACCCCTCTAAAACGGACCGTAGCTTCAGGATTTGGCGCACGCGCATCTAAACGCAGAAATTCTGAAGTTGCGGTCAGTCATTCACTGTTCCGACACAGGCTGCGCTGTGGGGCCCTCGCCCCCCCCCAGCCGGCAATCGGTGAAATCAGTGGAACTGACGAAAACATGAGCTTTTCCGCGCTAATATCGCTGTTAAACATACCATTAAATGTTGGAATAGGTGTGACTGGGAATTTAACAGTGTATTGACTGCTAAACAACCGTTCTGGCCCTGAAAAACTAATTTTATATTTGTGGAATGTCAAATTTCTCCATTATGATAAAAGTTACTAGATTAAAAAAAAACATTTTTTTAAAAAGTTTGTTCATGATATTTCAGCTTCTACCATAACCCCATGTGTATGTCCCAATCTTTATTTTGTTCTCGGTAACATTTTTAGAAAGTGCAGATAATCAGTGCTTTTCATTTCCTGGTTTGCTGTCATAGAATCATAGAATGATTACAGCACAGGAGGCCATTCGGCCCGTCGAGCCTGTCCCGGCTCTCTGCAAGAGCACGTCAGCTAGTCCCACTCCCCCGCCCTTTCCCCCATAGTCCTGCAAAAATTTTTCCTTCAGGTACTTATCCAATTCCCTTTTGAAAGCCACAATTAAGTCTGCCTCCACCACCCTTTCAGGCAGTGTATTCCAGATCCTAACCACTCACTGCGTAAAAACAGATTTTCCTCATGTTGCCTTTGGTTCTTTTGCCAATCACCTTAGATCTGTGTCCTCTGGTTCTCGACCCTTCTGCCAATGGGAACAATTTCTATCTATCTACTCTGTCTAGATCCCTCATGATTTTGAACACCTCTATCAAATCTCCTCTCAACTTTCTCTGCTCTAAGGAGAACAACCCCAGCTTCTCCAGTCTATCCAAGTAACTGAAGTCCCTCATCCCTGAAATCATTCTCGTAAATCTTTTCTGCACCCTCTCTAAGGCCTTCACATCCTTCCTACAATCAATTACACATCAAGGAAGTTAATGTTCTCACCAGAGATCGCAAGATCTCTGTGGGTAGCTTTCTTCAAAATCAGCGGGGATCGCTGTCACCTCGCCGCTGGCCGCAAATTATGGGCCAATGTTCGTCCTGTTAAGGTGCCTGAAAGAACCTTTATTTTTGTTTATGGTGCTAATTCCTTCAATAAAGAAACTATACTCATACCTTGCAATTTAGTTACCTTCTGCCAATTTTGGTTAAAACACAAGTAAAAAGTGTGAAATTTAAAATTGTAGTATCTTAGTACCTATATGCAATCCTGCCTCAGATAGCCTGCTTATCTGAAGGTTTGTCTATCTCTGAAAATAAGTACATCATTGCCAAAGACTGGGTCAGTTGTGTGAAATGTTCCCTGCTTCGTGAAATAGAGAACCTGCGATTCGATGGCTTTGATCTATTTGAACAGATAGTTATTCTAAGCCACGTCTATTCAAATGAAAAGTGACTGTAATTGAAGTCATTTTGCAATCACTTACTGTACTTGAAAGTCTGCAGAAATGTCATGCTGTTACCCAGTGGAAAGCACATGAAGGAATGAGTGCAGACATGAATAAAAAGGATTCTTATAGAATCAATGTGGAGCTTTAGCCTCAGAGTAAATTTAAAAATGCTGTTAAAAAACAAAATTCACTGAAAGCGTGAAGGCAGTACTTAAGTTGATGAAAGATTTCTTTCACAATGAACAACAACAAACGCATTGGTCTCTCTGCAACTTTTAACACAGTTGACCTCTATTCCACTGTCCAGCTCAGTGGGACTTCACTTGTTTGGTTCCAAGCTTACTAATTTGATTTTAGCCAGAGCAACAGCGTCTCTTCCCACCCCCTCACTGTCATCTCGGAAGTCCCTAAGGATCTATCCTTGCCCTCCTCACCTCTTCTTCCTCCATTTCCTTATATTACAACAGTGACTACACTTCAAAAGTATTTCACTGGCTGTAAAGTGTTTTGGGACGTTCTGAGGTCGTGAAAGGCTCTGTATAAATGTAAACTCTTTCTTTCTTTCCTGCTTTACATGTGACCCTTGGTGACATCGTCTGCAGACATAGCTTCCACATTGACGCTACTGACACCCAGCTTTACTACTCCACCATCTCTTCCACGATTCTTCCACTGCCTCTGTGTTATCAGACTGCTTGTCCAACAACTAGTCTTAGATGAACCACAATTTCCTCCAGCTACACATTGGGAAGACCAAAATCATCAACTTCAGCCCCCACAAACCTTGCACCCTTGCCACAGATTCTATCCTCTTGTTTGACCACTGTCTCAGTGTAGATGAAAGGATAAAATTACAAAGGAATATTGACAGATTAAGTGAATGGGCAAAACTGTGGCAAATGGATTTCAATGTAAGCAAATGTGAGGTCATCCACTTTGGACCTAAAAAGGACAGAACAGGGTATTGTCTAAATGGTGAAAAGCTGAAAACATTGGATGTCCAAAGAGACTTGGAGGTTCAGGCACATAGATCATTAAAATGTCATGAACAGGTACAGAAAATAATCAAAAAGGCTAATGGAATGCTGGCCTTTTATATCTAGAGGACTAGAGTACAAGGGAGTAGAAGTTATGCTACAGCTGTACAAAACCCTGGTTAGACCACACTTGGGAGTTACTGTGAGCAGTTCTGGCACCACACCTTAGGAAGGATATATTGGCCTTGGTGGGAGTACAGTATAGGTTTACCAGAATGATACTCGAACTTCAAGGGTTAAGTTACGAGGAGAGATTACACAAATTAGGGTTGTATTCCCTAGAATGTAGAAGGTTAAGGGGTGATCTGATTGAAGTTTTCAGGATATTAGGGGGAACAGATAGGGTAGAGAGAGGAAAAACTATTTCCGCTGGTTGGGGATTCTAGGACTAGGGGGCATAGTCTAAAAATTAGAGCCAGACCTTTCAGAAATGAAATTAGGAAACACTTCTAAACACAAAGGATGGTAGAAGTTTGGAACTCACTTCCGCAAACAGCAATTGATGCTAAATCAATTGTTAAGTTTAAATCGGAGATTGATAGCTTTTTGTTTACCAAAGGTATTAAGGGATATGGGCCAAAGGCGGGTATATAGAGTTAGATCGCACATCAGCCATGATCTCATTGAATGGCAGAGCAGGCTCAAGGGGCTGAATGGCCTACTCCTGTTCCTATGTCTCAGACTGAACCAGATTGTTCACAACTTCAAACTGAGTTTCCGGCCTCATATCCTCTCCATCATAAAGAACAATAATTCCACCACTGTAACAATGCCCACTTCTGCCCATTGGCCACAGAAACCCTCATTCATGCCTGTCACCTCTAAACTTGACTACTCAAATGATCTCCTGGCTGGTGAGAGTTCCAGATTACCACTATCCCTTCTGCGAAAAATAAATTCCTAATTTCACTCCTAAATGACCTAGCTCTAATTTTATTATGGCCCCACCAGAGGAAATAGTTTCATTGGGGTAGATTTTCCCGAACTTGTCGGGAAGAAGGCGGGACTTCAACTTTTGGGTTTTTGACCCGCCTACATCGACGTCCGGCCAATCCACGCGATTTTCCCTTGATTGACCTTGTTGAGCCCGCCCAGCGGGCTCAGCAGGCCAACTAAGGGTCACCCGGCAACAGGTGACGTCACAGACTGCAATTTCATCTGTCAAGAGTTCTTGACAGATGAAATATCAGTGTTTCACAGCTGTTTGAAGCTGTGAAACACTGACAGTCTGAGTTCTACCATGAATCCTTCTGCACAGACTCAGTTAGAACTCTCAGCAGCACTCAAAGCTGAAGGCTGTCACTTTTCACAGATCACAGCCGTTCAGCTTTAAGTTCCGGGTGAGTGATGGGCTCCCGACGGCTACAGGAAGAAAGGCTGTTAAGGTAAGTACAGGTAAGTAAAAGTTCTTTACACACTTTAGACACACCAAACACACTTACCTTTGCACTCATGCACCCATCACTCACCTGAGCGCTGACATCGCGACCCCTTCAACTCCTTCAACCCGACGGCCCGCCTGCTCTAGCCTGGCGTGGTTTGGAGCTGTCGGGAAACCTAGACGAAACCCCTCAAAATAGGGATTAGGCTAAAAACTGCCTATTAACTACCTGTTAACAGGCAGTTAATTGGCATTAATCCCTTCCCGCCTGGTTTCGGTGGGTCCCAGTGCGGGGCGGGTACCCTCCGCCCCGGATACTTGCGTGGGGTGGGGTTTTGGGCGGGATGGTGTCGGGACCCCCAAATTTGGGATTTCCCCCCCCCCACACACCTGACGGCTCCAGGAAAATCTAGCCCATTGTATCTACCCTATCAAATCCATTTATCACTTTAAACATCTCAATCAAATCATCCTAAACCTTCTAAGCTCAAGGGAATATAAACCACATTTCTGTAACCTGTCCTCATAATTTAACCCTTTAATCCCTGGTATTATTCTGGTACATCTGTGCTGTTTCCCTCTTTGGAAAATTATGATTAATGCCTCTGCAATTTCCTCATCTACTTCTTTTAATACCCTGAGATGGAAACCATCAGATCCTGGAGATTTATCTATCTGAAGTCCCATTATTTTCTCCATTACCATTTTTTAGTTTATATTAAATCCACTAAGATTCTCGCCTTGACTTTTTTGTAGGTTCCTGCTGGTATTTCGTCCTCTTCCTCCACTGTAAAAATGGATATAAAGCACTCATTTTTACCCTCCTAACAGAGTCAATAGGTCGAGGACAACATATTTTCAGTTCTCTGAGAAGCAGTGGTTATGGAGGCAGCGGGCTCGATTTTGTTATGGGGCAATCTGGGGTCGTGTAATCCGCTTTTCGTGTTAGCCACCCGATTCTAAATCAATGTGGGAGAATGAAGCGATTTTAACTTAAGTGGGCAATTGAGTTCCAGTGTGTGGGAACCCAAGGCCCAATTAGTTTTTTCAGTCTGAAACTCGCCTCCGATGACGTCATCATTGCTGCTGCATTTAAGGTCTGCAACAAGCCTTGCTTCTTCTGCAGACTGCCAACCTTTTGGCCTTTCATGTTAGAGGGACCTGGAGGCAGAATGACCAGCGAGAGACCTAGGTCTGCTCCCAGGTTTGATGATGTTGCCCTGCAAGCTTTAATGGAGGGAGCAAGAGCCAATAAAGAGATGCTCTTCCCTTCTTCAGGGAGGAAGAAGCCTCCCCAGCAGACCAAGGCTGTGTGAATCCAGGTGGCCCGCAGAACCTGGGTTCAGTGCAGGAAGAGGTTTCATGACCTTCTGCGCACTGGCAAAGTGAGTATGACTTTCCCATCACCCTCAATCTGATCCCCATTGCCTCTCCTCACCAGCACACAGCTTTAGCAATCTCTTCCTCCACATCCCACTTGACACTGACATCCATGCACCCTTACCCATTCCCTCTCTCTCTATGCTCACATTCACCTAACTATTCGACTATGCAGCCCTCACACTCCCTATCACTGTGATGCTAGGAAAACAACTTACAACACACAGGGAGGGCCCTTGGTCTTGCCACCTCACTCCATCTTTGTCTCCTTCTAAGCATCTATGCTATGGATTCTCTACACTCACTCCTTCATTCTCACTCAAACTCCGCAAGTGGGGGACGGACAGACGGGTGCATCACAGCAAGCTGGTGACAGAATAGTTTTCCATCTCTCTCATTGACATTGCATGAGTCGCTGATAATAATTCTAAAGCTCTAACGGATGGACTTATGATCATCTGCAATATGCATGTAACCTTGGCATCACATCTCTGACTCTCCTTTACTCCCCCACAGGACCATCGCAAGCACCCGTCCCCACTAGCCAGGAGGAAGAGCCTGAGCATCCTGACTCCTCAGAGGAAGCTGCAACCTCTGAGGGCGCGTCAGCAGAATTCAGCGCACCCAGCACCAGCACAGACACTCACACATCGGTGGGACCTTCGCGAAATAGAGTAGTGTTGTCACCTGGTGTATCACAGCTCACAAGTGAGCATGAGCAGGTGGTGGAGACAGGGACAGCAGTGGAGAGTCCTAGTCGGGAGGGCGCAGGACTCTCCCAGCTCGGCTCAGCTGCATGTCGACCCTCTGCCTCTGGGTCCATCCATGAGATCAGTGGTGATGGAACTCCAGGAACAGATGCAGGAGTCTCTGGCAGGTTTTGTCTCCAGGGTCGCTGCGAGTGTGGAGCGAATGGAGGAGTCCATTGCGAACATGAGCAGAGCCTTTGTGGAGTCATTGGCGCATGAACGCATCACCATGGAAAGGATGGCAACCTCCATGGAGGTGATAAGTCACCAGAGTGCAGAAAACATGGCGAGTGTTCTGAATAGAATGACATCTCTGGAGGAGCGATGGTCATCTATTGAACAGAGAAACCAGACCTTCATGGAAGTCCTTCTGAGTAGGACTGCCAGTGCAGATACGGGTCCCCATGGCCCCCCTGATGTGCAGCAAGGTGCTCTCAAGCAACTTGCAAGCGCTGAGGGGGACCTGACCCATGAGAGGGAAGTTGGTGGCAGACATCAAGGAAGTGGGGGCTCCTCTCCATGCGCTCACACTTCCATGCCACTGCAGAGCCCTCGGTCAGAGCCCCACCCAACTGAGATTGGCGTCTCAACCCCTGCACAGCCGCAGGAGACTGTTGGCGAGCCTTCACAGGTTCGCAACCCCAGAGGACGCCCGCCAAAGGTGTCGAGACAGGAGCAGCAAGAAAGTGAGCAAGGGGCCGCCACATCTGCTGAAGCCACAGGGGAAGCACCACATAGGAGCACGCGTAAGAGAAAGATACTGCACAAATAGTACAAGGGTAGTCACTTGGGTGAAATTTGATGTTTAATGTTAAAAAGCCATCAGATGGTTACTGTAAATAAAAAATCTGATGGTTACTGCTGCAGTTGTGGCGTGTGTCATTTCGCTAATGGGACTTCCACATTGAGGGCTTAGGATTACTTGGTATATACCTCAGTTGAGGAAGCGCTCAGTGAAGGTGGCGAGAGGGGTTTCCCAGGAGGTCACACTGGAGATGGGTGTCAGGCTCCAAACTTCCACAGCTGTGGCTATGCCTTCTAAAAGTTCCCCCAGACCTGAGACAACAAAGTCCTGCCACCTGCAAATGATGGCTGATCAAATATCCTATTTAATGGTGGAGCTGCAGCTAATAGTCAGCAATCCAATTGTGCTCCCGCCAGGTTTCACCGTCGTGTTTCAGAGCAAGCGTGCTTCACGTCGGAAAAGGGTTAAAATCACCAAGGCCTTTCAAAATGGGATAATAGAGGCAATTTAGTGCTTGTTAAGGGCCTTAAGGGCCTATCCCGCCTCTTGGAGGCGGGACGGAGACGGGAGCAGTAAACACGATGTATTTAAAATTGCTTGGAGGCGGGGCCCCCTGCCCCCACCCGCCACTTTTTGCAATTTTAACACCCCACACACCTCCATTCCCACCTCCACGGCCCTGTGAAATTCAAGCCCAGCGACTCTCTCGGGAAGCTCTGATGGAGTTGTGTCACTTCCTACAACAATACCTGTAACCAACTGCCACAGCTAGCACAGCATTGCCTGTTGCAGTCAAGGTCATTGCAGCCCTGAACCTCTTTGTATAAGACTTCTTCCAGGCTGCCAAAGGGGACATCAGTAACATCAGTCTATATAGTTCATGCTTGCATTACGCGGGTGACTGTTGCCATGTTTGCTTGCGCAAATACTTTCATCACTTTCTCCATGAACATCCAGATGCAGGATAGAGCTCTGGAGTATGCACAGATTACAGGCTCTCCCCAAGTCCATAGCTTCACTGGCTGCACTCACATCATCCTGTAAGCTACTTCACATGACACCACTGCCTTTATGAATTGTAAGGGCTTCCACTCCATTAATGAGCAACTGGTGTGTGAGCACCAGCAACACTTCATACAGGTCAGTGCCCACTTTCCAACAGCTGGCATAACGCTTTCATCTTGTGCCAATTGTCCATCCTCCACTCATTGCGTCACTGCCATGCACCAGAATCCCACACAAGTTGGTAGTGGACTCCTTCACAATCTCGGAGATGTTGCGGTAACTCCCTGGCATGCAGTCTAATACATTCAGCAATTGCTAGTGCACAGAGAGCATTTTTCTTTTAAACACTGTCCCCTAAATTCTGCATCTCCATCCTCTTTAGCAGAACTAGGACATGCTTCCCTTCCAGTGAGTCGTTTCCTGGGCTGTCTTTTCCACCTGCACCTGTTCCTACTCACTTGTGCTGGGTGAAGCACCCAGCGCAGACGCCTCTAACTCATTATCTGTACCATGTGAGATGCTGATTTCTGTGTAGGTGCTTGGAAGGGTAAATGCAAGTGATGGTGCACCTTTGGGAGGGTTGTGTCTCCCATCTATATGATTGCAGATCTCAAGTTGTCTGAAGGACCTTGAAAAAAGGCGCAGGGACAAGGGTTAAAACATAATGACAAGGATAAGCAGTAACAGATGAGTGGCAGCACAATGCCGCACCAGGTTGTCATGCTGAATGTAACACCAGGAGGGTTAAATGAAAAGAAAAAATAATGGGAAAATGTCCAAATACCCTGCTGTACGTAACCTCCAGCATCATCATCTGCAATGCTGCATGCCCTCTCCCTGCCAATGATGCTGATAGTCACATCATCCATTGGTGTCAGAGTTTACAGTGTAGGATTGCCTTCTGTTGTTGAAGTCTCCCTTTGATTGTGTGCCAATTTCTCCTGAAAGAAGTAGGTTAATGTGTGCGTTGTTGAAGAGTTTTGAAGATCTATGAGGCAGCTTAAAATAGTGTGTATGTTGAGAGAAAGAAGCAGGAAGTGTAGCCAAGGGGAAAGTAGTTGTGGTGTTGAATGTATGAGTGCAAGCAGGAAGTGGTGCGGTGAAATGCCCTGTTGTGATCGGGAATAGGTATGGGAAGCAGGGAAGGGAAGGATTGATAGTGCTGAGGCTTAAGTAGGGTGGTACAGGGTTGTATAGAGAGTTGTGAAGGGGAATCTTACCTTGGCAGTCCTGGTGAACTGCAGCCAGGTCCTTAAAATAACACTGCTGGCATTGACCTGCTGAGCCACCTCTCTCGATTGCTGCTGGCTAATTTTACAGGGCACCTATTGCCCATTGACGAGAAAGAGGATCTCTGTCCTGTTTCTCACTTGCTCCACGAGAATCGGGGGCAGGGAACAATGTCATGCTGCCTGCTTCTCCAATAACTCTCACACATTTGAAAAGTGCACCTGCCTCTGTAAGGGCTGCAGATTTCATGCTCTCCAAATCAGCTCGCCTGTTGTATTTAAATAAGACCATGAAAACTGACCGATCCTCCTGCCAACATAATCGGGCGGGCAGAGCCATCACCCTACCTACTGCCTGCTCAATGTACGCTCCACATGAAAATCAACCTCAATGTCTTGTGAACTGGGACTGGAGGGGATTAGGGTGCCTTTGTGAAGTGGACAGTGACCGTTGAAGTAACTTTTGGGTAAATCAGGATTGATCTATTGAAAATCCAAGTGTCATTTTTTTTACATTACAAATTTATTATTTGTGAACTATGAAAGTACTTAAAATTAACCAGAATTCATCACTTTTAATGGATAGATTCAAAATACACCAATAAGATTGTGCTTCCAACATTTGGGTTTCCCTTTCAGAAATTCATGCACTTTTCTTTTTTTCCCTCTAATACAAGATAAGGAATATGGGGGGAGAAATTCGGCATCGCCTCGTTTGGGGCGCTAAATTTTGAAATCGTGAAAAATTAGCGCCAGGCACTAATGAGTCTGAGGTTTCCGTAAATTGGCTTTTAGCACTCCTGGAAAGAGCTGGGGCGCTAAACCAAGTGCTAATGACCTAATCAGGGTGTTACAGGGGCGCTACAAGCAGAGCGATAATGAATTTCAGGTGCTATGCAATCGGGAATGATCCTTCACACTGGCCCCTTCCAGCTCTTAAACGGGAGGTATGTGCTCATTGTGCAAATCCTCATTATCAGCCATTGCTGGCTGAGAAGACGACCTGCAAGGAACGCAATCCCCTGATCGTGATGGCTGATCCCACTCCCAGGGAGGGAGCACGTCGTTTCATGGATGAGGCACTGGAGGCATTGGTCGCGGGAGTGGAGCGAAGGAGGGCAGTGCTGTTCCCAGACACTAGGAGGCGACCACTGCCCCAGGTATTCAGGGCAACATGGAGGTAAGTGGCCCAGGAGGTCTCAGCGAGTAGTGTGGTCATACACAGCCTGACACAGTGCCAGAAGAAATTCAATGACCTCACATGCTTCAACAGATCCGAAATACCAGCATCTGAATCTCAGTCTGTACACACTGCACAAACCACCACTCAACCACCAATCATCTTCACCTACTCAAACTCACAGCCACATCTCACACCTTGCCTACAATCACAGCTATTCAACTACGGCAGGCATATCTCCCAAACACACAGCTGGACTCTGACTCACACACATTTGTTTCTCTTGCAGGCCAATATAGCTCACAATAGGAGGGAGTAGCACAGAACAGGTGGGGGTGATGCGCAGCTCCAGCAGCTTTCAGACCTGGAGGAGCGAGTGCTGCGACTCATTCGGCAGCAGGTGGTGGGCGGCGTGGCCGTCAGCAACGTTGACCCCCCCTTGGGGGCAACAACGGTATGTTCATCCCCTCTCCTTCTCTCATCTTACTTCCCCCTCACACCACAGGCCTTTCCCAATTTCCAGCTCCTGATACTGTTTGCATTCCTTGCTCACTTCCTGCCCCCATTCCCTCACCTTAACGCAAGACTTGTGCCTTTATGCTTCAGAGAATCAGCAACCAAATGACCAGCCTGTCCCTGAGCCTCCCACTGAGAGTGAGGAAAGAGAAGAGGAGGAGGAGGAGCAAAGCACCGCATCACTGCATCTCTCACCCGCAGACACTACCTCAGATACTGGCACTACGTGATCTTCAGAGGCAAGTTTAGTAGAGGAGTCTGCACTGGGTGATGCACCGGGGACGAGCGGGCTGCAGCAAGGCCAGGGGGAAAGGAAGCTCAGGAGCTAGCACCCCGGAGGGCGAGTTCGTGCACGAGTTCTGCTGCATAGGACTCAGATGAGGACCTCAGTGGGGAGGTGTTCACAAGAAGGGTGATGTCCATGCACTCCGAGATGATAGGTGCAATGGCAAGGGTGCCCGAGAGCCTCTCTGCAATGGTAAGGAGCATGGAGGAGTCCGCCTCCAACATTGCACAGAGCTCTGCGCACACCATGGAGCCCATCATTTCCACTCTGCAGAGGATGGTGGACTCCCAGAGAGACTGTGCGGATCCAGACCTCATGACGCGCGTCATGGGCGATGTGGCAGCTTCCATTGCAGCACAGGCGGAAGCGACGCAACGTCTTAGTGCTGTCATAGTCAATGGTTGGTGGCATCGAATCTCAGACTGCTCTCATGCAGTCTCAACTTGATGCCACGCAAGCTCTGACTGCTGCCATCGTCACTGGATCTCACGGTTTCGCAGCAGGCTAGCAATCTGTGCTCCAGCAGATTGGTAGTGATGCTGAGATGCTGCCCCGGGGTAGTGGCAGTGGGTCAGTGGAGCAGGAACCTGCTGTCCTCTCTCAGGGTGACAGCATTTCTGATCCCACCACTGCCACTCCGCCATTGCACTTGTTGCTGCCTGTCATCCGGCCAGCCCAGACTGTCGCCGCCCAGCCTGAGGTGGCGCAGTTTACAGCCGGGCCTTCCAGGCCCAGAGCTGATCGAGGGCGTCCTGCAAGACCATCTGTAGTCTCTGGCACCGACACTCAGCAGCCTTCGACCAGCCCTGCTGCAGCCACTGGGGGGACACTATGTAGGAGCAGTAGATTAGGGAAAGGCACTGTAAAGAGCAGAAGTAAGGGTTTGCACAAAGGTGATTAGTCAATATTGTTGCTGAATATATGTGGTTGCTGAATTTGGATACATTTATTATTGGAATGTTGCAGATTTGGGGCTGTGTCTCATTTCAGCTTTGGGGTGTGGTATGGAATGAGAAATTGATGGAATGATGGGAACGTGCTGAGCAACCGGGAAGTGGCCTCCAATTCATTGGCACCGAAGTCTGATGAGGCGGTCACGAACCGCCCTTCAACAAGGCCGACTGAGTGGCAGCCTACTCTGTAACTGATGTTCGTGTTCCTGTTCCTCCTCCTGCTCCTGAGGTGCTGCGGCTATGCCTGGTGGCAATGGCTGCACCCTCATGATGGCCAAGTTTTGCAGCATACAGCAGATGATGACGAAAGGGACACCCACTCAGCTGAGTACTGGAGGGCTCCTCCCGAACGGTCAAGGCAGCGGAACAGTTGCTCGAGCACTCCGATGGTCTGCTCAATAATGTTCCTGTGGCAGCATGGCTTTCATTGTATGAGTGTTGGGCACGAGTGCTGGGGTTGAGATGGGGAGTCATGAGCCAGGTGAAGAGCAGATAGCCCTCGTCTCCCAGCGGCTATCTGCTAGCTTGATGTGGTGGCTGGAAGAGTGCCACAGGATGAAGGCATCGTGGCTGCTGCCAGGATAGCAGGCATTGACGGTGAGGAAGAGCTGTGTGTGGTCGCACACTAACTGCATATTAAGTGAGTGGTACATAGAAACATAGAAGATAGGCGCAGGAGTAGGCCATTTGGCCCCTCGAGCCTGTTCCGCCATTTAATGAGATCATGGCTGATCATCCAAATTCAGTACCCTGTCCCTGCTTTCTCCCCATATCCCTTGATCCCTATAGAAACATATAGTGGCCTTTGCAGTTATGGAATACCTCAGGATTGTTATGAGGTGCCCACAAAGCGATGTGGGTGCAGTCAATGGCGCCCTGCACCATGGGGAAGCCCGTTATCCTGGCAAAGCCACATGCACGCTCGCACTGCTTCTCTCGCCTCATGGGGAAAGAAATGTAGTCCCTTCTCCTTCTGTAGGGAGCATATGTGACCTCGCGGATGCAGCAATGGACGGTGAACTGTGATATGTTAGATATGTCTCCTGCTGCACACTTGAAGGATCCGCTGGCGAAGAAATTGAGGGCGACGGTGACCTTGACTGCCATTGAGAGACGTGGTGCTCCTGATGTGAGGCTCGAGGAGGTGGCTGTAGGAGGTGGCAGAGCTCTGTGACCACATCCTTGGTGAAGCAGAGCCTTCTAAGACACTGTTCCTCAGTGAGATTGATGTAGGAGAAATGCTGCTGGAATACCCTGGGAGGGTAAGGCCTCCTGTTGAGAGCCCTGTTGGCCCTCCTCTCTCTGGCCACATTTTGCAATCTTTTTCTCTGCCTCCGACAGTGATGCAGGAGGGCGAGGTCCAGAGCCAGTACAGCCCCCATTAAATGATGGAAATGTTGCACTATCAAATGTAAGCCAAATGAAAGTGATAAATTTTTCTCAGGCAGAATACTCCCTCAAGTTGAGAACGCTCAAATCGCCGGTTTGCTTTTGTCAAATGACAAGGCAGCATTCTTTGTCGACTAAAAAAATACCTGAAGTTGACACCTTTATATAGCGCTCCTCCAGTGCTCATCCGACTGCATTCCGCCTCCTCTGCCAGTTGTTGCTAACGGCAGGCACTCAGGCAGGGGGCGAGAGTGAATTTCAAAGCCGGGGCGCTGCACACCCGGATGACGTCACGATCTTCGGCTGCAGGAGAGCGTGGCGCTAGTGGTTACCACCGCTACAAACCTCCACTTCAATTTTGTGGGTGTCAGTACTATTGCCGCGCCCGGTCACAAAGCTGGTATCGCCCTGTTAGCGCCCCTGGAGGCACTAACGGGAGGCACTAAGGTACCCAATTTCTCCCCCCTGGTGTATGCCTTTAGAAAGCCTGTGAAAGTACTTGTTTCCATGTCAGTGCCACTCTTGAGTTCTCAGCTTTTTGGGGTCTGGTTCAGCTTTTGCTAGTTTTCTAGGTTGGCATGTATAGGCATTGCAGGGTTCTGCAACTTGGCTGCAAGCCTTCAGTACATAATGAATTAGTTGGAGATCGCAAGATGTGTGAACATTATTCTATGATGCGAATGCAATGGTTCCAAAAAGACTGAATTTGATAATGAGCACAAGGCGCAAAAATATGGGCACAAAGGAGAAGAAAACTTAATTGGATACGATGACTTTTGAAACTGTTGTAAGAAATCACACAACACCAGGTTATAGTCCAACAGCTTTATTTGAAATCACAAGCTATCGGAGCGCTGCTCCTTCGTCAGGTGAAGTGGAGAGATGCATAAAAACACAGCTTATATAGTCAGAGAATAATGTCAGGTGTTTACAGGTAATCTTTCTAACTGCCATTTATCACACCTCGGCAGAGAGATAATCACAGCAATCAAAGGTGTAAATGGTGTCCAAACAGGTCAGTCAGGAAAACATTACATCAAAGAACAATGAGGTGGGGTCACAAGGGGTCAAATGTTGCAGATGCTGGGGTCTGTATGAAAAACAAAAAAAGACAAAAAACATTTTTTTTGCTGGAAATCACAGCAGGTCCGGCCGCATCTGTGTGGAGAGAACAAGCCAACGACGACTTGAGTCTGGATGACCCTACGTCAGGTGGGGTTACATGTAGCGTGACATGAACCCAAGATCCCAGTTGAGGCCGTCCTCATGGGTGCGGAACTTGGCTATCAGTTTCTGCGCGACGATTTTGCGTTGTCGTGTGTCTTGAAGGCCGCCTTGGAGAATGCTTACCCAAGATCGGAGGCTGAATGTCCTTGACTGCTGAAGTGTTCCCCGACTGGGAGGGAACACTCCTGCCTGGCAATTGTTGCGCGGTGTCCGTTCATCCGTTGTCGCAGTGTCTGCATGGTCTCGCCGATGTACCATGCTCCGGGGCATCCTTTCCTGCAGCGTATGAGGTAGACAACGTTGGCCGAGTCACATGAGTATGTACCTGGTGGGTGGTGTCCTCATCGGGTGGTGTCTGTTTTTTTGTTTTTCATACAGACCCCAGCATCTGCAACATTTGAGCCCTTGTGACCCCACCTCATTGTTCTTTGATGTAATGTTTTCCTGACTGACCTGTTTGGACACCGTTTACACCTTTGATTGCTGTGATTATCTCTCTGCCGATGTGTGATAAATGGCAGTTAGAAAGATTACCTGTAAACATCTGACATTATTCTCTGACTATATAAGCTGTGTTTTTATGCATCTCTCCACTTCACCTGATGAAGGAGCAGCGCTCTGAAAGCTTGTGATTTCAAATAAAGCTGTTGGACTATAACCTGGTGTTGTGTGATTTCTTACATTTGTCCACCCCAGTCCAACACCGGCATCTCCACACCTTTGAAACTGTTGAACAAGAGAAAAATTCAATGCCAACAACTAGAGGAACTTGACTCATCAACAACCTGTCTGAAGTCTCCCGCCACATTATTAGAGGACACAGGCCTAGAAATTTGGGCACACCCATCTTTGAACTACTTACTCTGCGCAGGAATGGTGAGGTTTGAAGAGCCCCAGATAGTAATCCTTGGTCCTCATTTACATAGGAACGATGCTGTGGGAGGAGCCCAAGAAAGTAAGTGGTGGAAGATCAGCGTTAGCAGTGGCCCACAAGTAAGTAATGGCCTTGTGTGGGGTGGGGGGATCTCGCTCGGGTGAGAGGGGTCTCAGAGGGGGAATCGCTGGCCTTGGGAAAGGTGGGGAGCGATCAGTGGCTGGGGGCGAATGATAGCCTGGCAGGGGTCGTGTCAGCTGGCAGTGGCCTGCGGGTTCGGAGCCTGGAGGTTGGGGATCTCTGGGCCGGGGGGGGGGGGGGGCAGGGGGCGGGAACAGGAGCGGCGGTGAGCAGGAAGGCTTTATTTTAATTATTCATTCTAGGGGTATGGGCGTCGCTGGCAAGGCCGGGAATTTATTGCCCATACCTAGTTTTGCACAAACACTTAGCAGCCCTTTAAGTACAAAATTGTTCGCTGCCCATTTTACCTGGCAAGGCCGGCACCAGCTGCCAACCTCGCTGCTGCTGGTTAAAATGCATTCGGGGTCTGAATGGTGCCATCTCACTCCGTCTTTGTAATGTTAATGATACCTTCATCTGCCTGGGACAAAAACCTCACATGCTGCCAGAAATGTGCCTCTTAAAATGGCGTGGGCATGTGTGCAGCTTGACTCCTGTGAGTGCCATGCTTCTGATATTTTAATCCTCTGCTCACTCTGTTCTTGTTTGAAGCGCCGGGGGGGGGGGGGTTAAAATCGGGGCTGTAATCTTTAATGGCAAATGGGCTGTTCATATCAATAATGCTGAAAAGAGGGTTATGGTTAATACTTCCCACAGCCCTTTCCTATTATAAACATGGGAGGGGAGGAACTTGGCGTGTTTGGTAAGGTTAATAAATACAGCTTAGAATTACATATCTGCAGCATCTGGTGGCATTGATAATGTATAGGTACTTGTTAAATAGATTAAGGTGGGCCCAACATTATGTCCCCGAGAGGTCTGCTTGTTGGGATACTAGAGATAGGTCTTAGAAAGAAAAGACTTGCATTTATATAGCGCCTTTCACGACCACTGGATGTCCCAAAGCGCTTTACAGCCAATTAAGTACTTTTGAAGTGTAGTCACTGTTGTAATGTAGGAAACGTGGCAGCCAATTTGTGCACAGCAAGTTCCCACAAACAGCAATGTGATAATGACCAGACAAACTGTTTTAGATATTGATGGAGGGATAAATATTGGCTAGGACACCGGGCTAACTCCCCTGCTCTTCTTCGAAATAGTGCCATAGGATCTTTTACGTCCACTTGAGAGAGCAGACAGAGCCTCGGTTTAACATCTCATCTGAAAGACGGCACCTCCAACAGTGCAGTGCTCCCTCAGTTCTGCACTGGAGTATCAGTCTAGATGTTGTGCTCAAGTCTCTGGAGTGGAGCTTGAATTCACAACCTTCTGACTCAGAGGCAAAGGTGTTACAACTGAGCCACTTTGACTGAATACCAGCAAAAACTACACATTCTAGGGCAATGTCAGACTTGCTAAGAAATGTTAAAATGAACACCTGATGGGACATTTGAAAGGTTTCCATAAATTGGGGAGAAGAGGCTGACCTATTGAACCAATTGTGGTTGTGGATGGTTTTGAATCCACCCTTCAATAGAAATTGTAATCATTGAAGAAAAGGGATGTTCTACTTCGCCAGAGAGAAAATAATCTCAAAGTACTGCCAAATGGCAAAATAAAAAACTGTCTACCTTGATTCAGATTCTGGATAGACAAGTATAGTTAAATAAAGGGTGCCCGGGTAATCCATGTCCAGGCCAACAAGGTTCCATTTGAGTTGCTTCAGTGGTGTCCTCACATACTCTTGTTTAAATAACTTACCCTCCTCCTCCTGTAATGTAGCTGTATCCGCCAGTGCCCAGTCCATATCCGTAACGCTCTCCAAGGAAAACTGGCTCTTTTGGGTTGTAGCAGCTCAATAATCTTTGCAGTCTTGGGATACTGTATCAAAAAATAGAGTTAACCATGTGTAAATGCATAATATACCAATATAATAAAGTAGCATATAAAATCACAGTCAATATAATAAAGTAGCATATAAAATCACAGTCAAAATAATTCTGAGACATAAAGACCTCTGTGTACTATATTTAGAACAAAAATAAATGTGTTCAGTATAAACACATTTACAATTTCACTACTCAAAGCACACAGAGGAGTTATCCTTCGCCCCCATCCTGAAGCAAGACCCAAAGTTCAGTCCCTGACCAATTAGCCTGCTGATATTATCTACATTTATACGAGAAGACAGACCACTTTGGTGAAGTATGATAGGTATTGTGTCCCACTTCAGTGAAGCAACAGTGGTCCTGTATCTCATTATGAGTCACCACCCTCGAGCACCTAGGCACAAAAGTGGTTGTGGGTATAGAAAAGAAATGTAACATTTCTGGGAAGTTCAATGCGGTTTCCCATTGTGAACAGCATATAACACATTTATCATAGCCAATTATACTTCCAGACTCACAATTTAAGGTAGAATTCATTAAAAATATTAGTCAGTCAATCTGACGGTTACAGTGATGCTTCAAAAGTCTGCCGCATTTTCTAAGCTTTGATAACAGCTAAAAGCAATTATGATGGTAGTACAACAACAACTTGTATTTATATAGCGCTTTTAACATAGTAAAAAGTCCCAAAGCGCTGCACAGGAGCATTGTAAGACAAAACATTTGATACTGAGCCACATAAGGATAAATTAGGGCAGGTGACCAAAAGCTTGATCAAAGAGGTAGGTTTTAAGGAGCATCTTAAAGGAGGAAAGGGAGGTAGAGAGATTTAGGCAGGGAATTCCAGAGCTTAGGGCCTAGGCAACAGAAGGCACGGCCACCAAAGATTGAGCGATTATAATCAGGGATGCTCAAGAGGGCAGAATTAGAGGAGCGCAGATATCTCGGGGGGCTGAAGGAGATTACAGAGATAGGCAGGGGCGAGGCCAAGGAAGGACTTGAAAACAAGGATGAGAATTTCAAAATCGAAGCGCTGCTTAACCGGGAGCCAGTGTAGGTCAGCGAGCACAGGGGTGATGGGCAAACGGGACTTGGTGCAAGTTAGGACATGGGCAGCCGAGTTTTGGATGACCTCAAGTTTACATAGGGTGGAATGTGGGAGGCCAGCTAGGAGTGCGTTGCAATAGTCAAGTCTAGAGGTAACAAAGGCATGGATGAGGGTTTCAGCAGCAGATGAGCTGAGGTAAGGGCGGAGACGGGCGATGTTACGGAGGTGGAAGTAGGCGGTCTTTGTTATACTGCGGATATGTGGTCGGAAGCTCATTTCAGGGTCAAATATGACACCAAGGTTGCGAACAGTGTGGTTCAGCCTCAGACAGATGTTAGGGAGAGGGATGGAGTCAATGGCTAGGGAACGGAGTTTGTGGCGGGGACCAAAAACAATGGCTTCGGTCTTCCTAATATTTAATTGGAGAAAATTTCTGCTCAACCAGAACTGGATGCCGGACAAGCAATCTGACAAATTACAGACCGTGGAGGGGTTGAGAGAAGTAGTAGCTAGGTAGAGCTGGGTGTCGTCAGCGTACATGTGGAAACTGATGTTGTGTTTTCGGATGATGTTGCTAAGGGGCAACATATAGATGAGAAATATGAGGGGGCCAAGGATTGATCCTTCGGGGACACCAGAGGTAATGATGCAGGAGCGGGAAGAGAAGCTGTTGCAGGTGATTCTCTGGCTACGATTAGATAGATAAGAATGGAACCAGGCGAGTGCAGTCCCACCCAGCTGGACGACGGAGGAGAGGTGTTGGAGAAGGATGGAGTGGTCAACCATATCAAAGGCTGCAGACAAGTCAAGGAGGATGAAGAGGGATAATTTACCTTTGTCACAGTCACAAAGGATGTCATTTGTGACTTTGATGAGAGCCGTTTCGGTACTGTGGCAAGGGCGGAAACCTGATTGGAGGGATTCAAACATGGAATTGCAGGAAAGATGGGCACGGATTTGGGAGGCGACAACACGTTCAAAGACTTTGGAGAGGAAAGGGAGGCTGGAGATGGGACGGTAGTTTGCAAGGACGGAGGGATCAAGGGTTGTTTTTTTGAGGAGAGGGGGACAGTACCTGAGGAGAGAGAACCGTTAACAATATCAGCTAACATGGGAGCCAGAAAAGGAAGTTGGGTGGTTAACAGTTTGGTGGGAATAGGGTCGAGGGTGCAGGAGGTGGGTCTCATGGACAAGATGAGCACAGAGAGGTCATGAGGGGAGATTGGAGAGAAACTGGAGAAAGATGTGAGTTCAGGGCTAGGGAAGGGGGGAACTTTAGAGGAAGTTTGGCCTGGTGGGCTAGGGGAAGGAAGGGAAGTGGCAGAGGCAGCTGAACGGATGGTCTCAATCTTAGAGGCAAAGAAGTCCATGAGCTCCTCACACTTCTTATCGGAGGTGAGGGTGGAGGAGACAGGGGAGAGGAGTTTAAGACGGTTAGCAATAGAGAATAGAAGCTGGGGTTTATCTTTGCATTCCAGAATGATTCTGGAATAGTGAGCAATTTTGGCAGACGAGAGCAGGACCCGATAATGCTTTAAGTGGTGCAGCCAGATCTGGCGGTGAATGACTAAACCAGTTGTCCACCACATCCGTTCAAGTCTGCGTCCCTTGGATTTAAGGGAGCGAAGATGAGAGCCGTACTAGGGGGAACAGCCAGGGTGAGAGAGGGTAATTGTTTTAGTAGGGACTAGGGCATCAAAGGTGGTGGTGAGGGTGTGGCTGAGTAGATCGGTAGCTGCAGAAATGTCATGGTGAATGGAGAGCCAGATGCTGGACAGTTGGGATTTTATAAGTGCAGTTGTAAGAGAGTTGGGAAAGAGTTTATTCCAGGGGCGGACACAGAAGGAAGTAGGGTTGGGGTTGGGTGGAAGGGGGATGTGGGTGGAGAGGGATATGAGGAAATGGTCAGAGATGGCCTTATCTGCAATTGACACGATGGGCGTAGCGAGGCCACGAGAGATGGCAAAGTCGAGGGGGTGGCCGTGAATATGAGTTGGGGAGTTTACGTGGAGGGAGAGATTAAGGGAGGATAGGAGGCTAGTGAACTCAGAGGAGAGAAGCATGATGACTTGAGATGGAGGTTGAAATCACTGAGGATGAGAAGTCGTTCGGTGCAGAGCCTGAGGGAGGAGAACAGTGAAGATATCTCAGTAATAAAACTTTATGGTACTTGGATGGGTGGTAGAGAACAAGAATTTTAAATGAGCGGTGAGAGGGGTGGATTAAGGTGAGATGCTCAAAGGAGGAGAAACTGCCAGAGGAGTAGGGGGGCAGACCAAGGTGTGATTTGGTGATGAGAGCCACACCGCCATGACGGTGGTCTGAGCGGGGCAAGTGGTGGAAGGTATAGCCAGGTGGGGAGGCTTCCTTTTAAGGGTCAGGTGTCATCACCCCTCAACCAAGTTTCCGTCAAGGCGATGATGTTGATGCAATCATCCATGATAAGCTCATGGATGGCAAGGGCCTTGTTCGCAAGTGAACGACATTCTGGAGGGAGATGTGGAGAGGGTCGGTGATGGCTGCCCTACTGCCAGTGTCCATAGAATCTAAATGTACAAAACTGACTTTTATTAGTCATAAAAATTACAGCACAAAAGGAGACCATTCAGCCCATCGCACCTGTGCTGACGCCAAGATGGGGGAGGACAAAGAAGGGCAGGGGAGGAGAGGAAAGCAGTGAGGAACAGGTGGGGAGGAGGAGGGGTGGGGTAAATAAATTTTGTGAAATGTACTTAAAATAAACTATTTTTTTAAATCACAGATTTTAATGCTTTACCCATATATAATCATAATAATAGATTGATACAGCACAGAAGGAGGCCATTCGGGCCATCGTGCCTGTGATGGTTCTTTGAAAGAGCTATCCAATTAGTCACACTCCCTTGCTCATTCCCCATAGCCCTGAAAATGTTTCCTTTAAGTATTTATCCAATTCCCCTTTGAAAGTGATTACAGAATCTGCTTCCACCACTTTTTCAGGCAGTGCATTCCAGATCATAACAAATCACTGCGTAATTTTTTTCCCCTCATGTCACCTCTGGTTCTTTTGCCAATCACCTTAAATCTGTGTTCTCTGGTTACCGACCCTTCTGCCACTGGAAACAGTTTCCCCTTATTTACTCTATCAGAACCCTTCAAGATTTTGAACACCTCTATCAAATCTCCCCTTAACTTCTGCTGCTTTAAGGAGAACAACTCCAGTTTCTCTCGTCTCTGCACGTAACTGAAGTCTTTCATCCCTGGTACCATTCTAGTAAATCTCCTCTGCACCCTCTCTAAGGCCTGGATATCCTTCCTAAAGTGTGGTGCCCAAGATTGGCCACACTACTCCAGCTGGGGCCCAACCGGTGCTTTATAAAGGTTTAGCTTAACTCCCTTGCTTTTGTACTTTATGCCTCTATTTATAAAGCCAAGGGTCCCGTATGCTTTTTTAACAGCCTTCTCAACTTGTCCTGCCACCTTCAAAAACTTACGAGTGTACACCCCCAGTTCTCTCTGTTCCTGCACCCCTTTAAAATTGTTCCATTTAGTTTATATTGCATCTCCTCATTCTACCTACCTTAATCACTTCACACTTCTCTGCGTTAAATTTCATCTGACATGTGTCTGTCCATTTCACCAGTCTGTCTATGTCCTTCTGAAGTCTGTTACTATCCTTCTCAATGTTTACTACATTTCCGAGTTTCGTGTCATCGGCAAACTTTGAAATTATGCTCTGTATGCCCAAATCCAGGTCATTAATATATATCAAAAAGAGCAGTGGTCACAACACTGACTCCTGGGGGACACCACTGTATACTTCCCTTCAATCTGTAAAGCAAACATCTGTATCCATGCTGCCACTGTCCCTTTCATTCCATGGGCTTTAATTTTGCTAACAGGTCTATTATGTGATACTTTGTCAAATGCCTTTTGAAAATCCATATACACATCAACCGCACAAATTAGTCAAACATGATTTGCCTTTAACAAATCCGTGCTGATTTTCATTTATTAGCCGATGCCTTTCCAAGTGCCAATTAATTTTGTCCCTGATTATTGTCTCAAACTTTCCCCAACACTGACTGGCCTGCAGTTGCCATGTTTATCCCTCCCTCCTTTTTTGAACAGGGATGTTACATTTGCAATCCTCCAGTCCTCTGGTACCATCCCCATATCAAAGGAGGATTGGAAGATTGTGCCAGACCCTCCTCAATTTCCACCCTTACTTTGCTCAGTAACCTAGGATGAATCCTGTCCTAGATGACTTTTCTACTTTGAGCACTGCCAACCTTTTAAGTACCTCCTCTTTATCTAATTTTATCCTATCCAATTTGTCTATTACCTCCTCCTTTACTGTAACATTGGCAGCATCCTCTTCTTTAGTGAAGACAGATGCAAAGTACTCATTTAGTATTCAGCCATGCCTCTATAAGATTATCTCCTTTTTGGCCACTTCCTTCGTTTGACTACCCTTTTACTATTTATAAAAGATTTTTGGTTCCCTTTTATGTTACCCACTAATCCATTCTTATGCACTCTTTTTGCTGCTCATATTTCCTTTTTCAGTTCTCCTCTGTACTTTTTGTATTCAGCTTCGTTCTCTACTGTATTATGAACCTGACATTTTCATAAGCTTCCTTTTTCTGTTTCATTTTAATCTCTATAGCTTTAGTCATCCAGAGAGCAGTAGCTTTGGAAGCCCTTCCTTTCCTGCCTTGTAGAAATACATCTTGTCTGTACCCAAACTGTCTCCTCTTTGTAGTCCTTCCATTGCTCATTTACTGTTTTACCTGCAAATCTGATTCCAAATCACCTGGGCCAGATCCCTTTTCAACTCACTGAAATTAGCCCTCCTCTCCAGTTGAATATCTTCACATTTGATTTTTCCTTGTTCTTTTCTATAACTAAACCTAATGATATTGTGATCGTGGTTTCCCAAATGCTCTCCCACTGAAACATGCTCCACTTGCCCCACTTCATTAGGGCCTATTAGAGATCATGAGGGTAATCTGTGTGTGGAGGCGGGAGACGTCGGTAGGGTTCTTAATGAATACTTTACGTCTGTTTTCACAAAGGAGAGGGATGAAGCAGACATTGCTATCGGGGGGGGGGGGGAAGGAGTGTGAAATATTAGATGAAATAAACATAGTGAGAGAGGAAGTATTAAGGGGTTTAGCAGCTTTAAAAGTGGATAAATCCCCAGGCCCGGATGAAATGTATCCCAGGCTGTTAAGCGAAGCAAAACAGGAAATAGCAGAGGCCCTGACCATCATTTTTCAATCCTCTCTGGCTTCAGGTGTGGTGCCGGAGGACTGCTAATGTGGTACCCTTGTTTAAAAAGGGAGAAAAGGATAGACCGAGTAATTACAGGCCAATCAGCCTAACATCGGTGGTGGGAAAATTATTGGAAAAAATTCTGAAGGACAGGATAAATCTTCATTTAGAAAGACAAGGATAGTCAGCATGGATTTGTTAAGGGAAGGTCGTGTCTGACAAACTTGATTGAATTTTTTGAGGAGGTAACAAGGAGGGTAGATGAGGGTAGTGCGTTTGATATAGTGTATATGGACTTTAGCAAAGCTTTTGATAAGGTTCCACATGGCAGACTGGTCATGACGTTAAAAGCCCATGGGATCCAGGGCAAAGTATCAAGTTGGATTCAAAACTGGCTCGGAGACAGGAAGCAGAGGGTAATGGTTGATGGGTGTTTTTGTGACTGGAAGGCTGTTTCCAGTGGGGTTCTGCAGGGCTCAGTACTAGGTCTCTTGTTTTTTGTGGTATATATCAACGATCTTGACTTGAATATAGGGGGTATGATTAAGAAGTTTGCACATGATACTAAAATCGACTGTGAGGTTGATACTGAAGAAGGAAGCTGTAGACTACAGGAAGATATCAATAAATTGGTCAGGTGGGCAAAACAGTGGCAAATGGAATTCAATCCGGAGAAGTGTGAGGTAATGCATTTGGGGAGGGCTAACAAGGAAAGGGAATACACATTAAATGGTAGGACACTGAGTAGTGTAGAGGAACAAAGGGACCTTGGAGTGCATGTCCACAGATCCCTGAAGGTAGCAGGCCAAGCAGCTAAGGTGGTTAAGGCGGCATATGGAATGCTTGCCTTTATTAGCCGTGGCATAGAATAAAAGAGCAGGGGGTTTATGCTTCAAATGTATAAAACACTAGTTAGGCCTCAGCTAGAGTACTGCGTGCAGTTCTGGTCACCACATTACAGGAAAGATGTGATTGCACTAGAGAGGGTACAGAGGAGATGTACAAGGATGTTGCCAGGAGTAGAGAATCTTAGCTATGAGGAAAGACTGGATAGGCTGGGTTTGTTTTCCTTGGAACAGAGGAGGCTGAGGGGAGACCTTATTGAGGTGTATAAAATTATGAGGGGCGCAGATAAAATGGATAGAAAGGACTTATTTCCCTTAGCAGAGGGGTCAAAAACCAGGGGGCACAGATTTAAAATAGTTGGGGGTAGGTTTAGAGGGGATTTGAGGGGAAATGTCTTCACCCAGAGGGTTGTGGGGGTCTGGAACTCACTGCCTGAAAGGGTGGTAGAGGCAGAAACCCTAACCACATTTAAAAAGTACTTGGATGTGCACTTGGGATGCTGTAACCTGCAGGGGTACGGACCAAGAGCTGGGAAGTGGGATTAGGCTGGATAGCTCTTTGTTGGCCAGTGCGGACAAGATGGGCCGAAATGACCTCCTTCCGTGCTGTAACTTTCTATGATTCTATGATTCCCTAGAACTAGATCGAGCATTGCTTCCTTCCTCGTTGGGCTGGAAACATACCGATCAAGAAAGTTCTCTTGTACACATTTCAGGTATTCCTTCCCCTCTTTGCCTTTTACACTGTTATTTTCACAGTCTATATTAGGATGATTGAAGTCCCCCATTATCACTGCTCTATAGTAATTGCATCTTTCTGCAATTTGCCTTCAAATTTGCTCCTCTATTTCCTTCCCACTATTTGGTGGCCTATAGTATACACCCAGCAGTGTAGTAGCACCTCTATTGTTCCTTAATTCTAACCAAATAGAATCTGTCTTTGAACCCTCAGGTACATCACTCCTTTCTAATGCTGTACCCATATCTTTGATCAATACTGCCACTTACATTGAAGTTTCAAAGCAGGACTGTACAAACCTAACCCTGCTTTAGTGGAAGTGGCTAAATACTGTTATATTGATAATAAATTGTATTTTTAAATTTTATTAAAATAGTGTGTGTCTAAATTGGGGGTGTAAAGGCAGAAAGTGGCAAGGGGAACAAGACCAGAATTTCAGCAGTGGATCGATGGCCTTGAGCCTTGGGGGTAGATTGAACTTCCTGCCCTGGATCTCCAAAAACTGTGGCAGCAGGGTATTGAATGGCAGAGATGGGCAACAGGCCCAAAAGTAACAGCAGTGGCAGAAGATGCAGTTGGAGAGGGAGACCTGCACTCGAGTGGGAAGAGGATTTTCAGGTCCAATGCTTTTAATTGGGAAATTGCAGTGCCACAGGATTGTGTGACAAAGCAGCCCGCTTGATTGGCACCCCATCCACCACCTTAAACATTCACTCCCTCCACCACCGGCGTGTGTACCATCTACAAGATGCACTGCAGCAACTCGCCAAGGCTTCTTCGGCAGCACCTCCCAAACCCGCAAACTCTACCACCTAGAAGGACAAGGGCAGCAGGTGCATGGGAACACCTCCACCTCCAAGTCACACACAATCCTGACTTGGAAGTATATCGCCGATCCTTCATCGTTGTTGGGTCAAAATCCTGGAACTCCCTCCCTAACAGCACTGTGGGAGTATCTGCACCACACGGACTGCAGCGGTTCAAGGCGGCAGCTCATCACCACCTTCTCAAAGGCAATTAGGGATGGGCAATAAATACTGGCCTTACCAGCGACACCCACATCCCATGAATGAATAATTTAAAAAATTGACCAAAGGTCACTTACCTGGGAAGATCATATTGCACCGCAAGCTAATGGCGTCATAAGCAAATACAAATGTAACATGTAGGTATCAAAAATTGACCATGGAAAAGTTCATAGGAAGTGTTTATAGGTAACAGAACATAACAATTTTAATAACATGGGAGCTTAGAAGATGACTTCCAATATTAATGTTGACAGGAATTTATAATGGAAAAAGTTGACAAAGTGTGACAAAGAGTAACAATCGGAAGAAAGATTTTTGTATTGTAGACTGGAAGTGCACATAGACATTACATACTTAATAGCATATAGATAAATATATTTTATCTTAGTAGTACTAACTAGCTGGAGTGCCGAGGGTTTTTTGAGGGCATGTTGTTATGAAAAAAGTAGAAATAATTTTTATATATATAAATGAGTTTGTCTGTCTGTGTGGGAAGGAGAGAGACTGGGGGGGGAAGAGAGACCCGGGGATCGAGAGAGAGACTGGGGGGAGAAGAGAGAGACGGGGGGGGGGGGAAGAGAGAGCGATTGGGGGGGAGAGAGAGAGAGAGACTGGGGGGTAAGAGAGAGACTGGGGGGGGAAGAGAGAGAGAGACTGGGGGGGAGAGAGAGAGAGAGAGAGACGGGGGAGAGAGAGAGAGAGACTGGGGGGGAGAGAGAGAGAGCGACTGGGGGGGAGAGAGAGACTGGGGGGGAAGAGAGAGAGAGACTGGGGGGGAGAGAGAGAGAGACTGGGGGAAGAGAGAGAGAGAGAGACTGGGGGGAAGAGAGAGAGAGAGACTGGGGGGCAGAGAGAGAGCAAAAGGAAAAATATCTGTCATATTGGACAGAAACAACAAAAACCCAAAGCAAACTCAATTGCTACTTGGCCCTAAACAGACAATACAACATGGCTGATTACCTGACCATGGTAAAGGATAGCAAACTGAGAAAAACCTTGACAATGTACAGACTTAGTGGACATAGCCTGGCGATTGAAAAAGGTAGACACAGGCAGACCCGGCTACCAAGAGAGGACAGGATATGCTCTCACTGCAGTCAGGGAGTGGTGGAGACAGAGATGCACTTCCTCACAGCTTGTAGAAAATATCAGGGCATAAGGGAGAATTTCTACCCAAAATTCACAAAAATATGCCCGGAATTCAGAAATTTGAATGATGACCAAAAACTCCTATACCTACTAGGGGAAGAGAGAAATTGTGTAACCTTAGCAGCACACTATGTTACAGCTTGCCATAAACAGAGGGACAACCACTAAATATAAGAAAAGAGTATATACAAATTATATGAATGTATATTTATACACTCAGGGATATATCTGTTTATACACTGTATGGATAGATCTGTATTTTTGTGTACAACCATGAATGTTTTTCGATGCTTTGGCAACATAAGATGTACCTTGTCATGCCAATAAAGCGATTTGAATTGAATTGAATTGAGAGAGAGACTGGGCGGGAGAGAGAGAGACACTGGGGGGGGGGGGGAGAGAGAGAGAGAGAGAGACGGGGGGGAGAGAAAGAGAGAGAGAGACTGAGGGGGAGAGAGAGAGACGGGGGGGGAGAGAGAGAGAGAGAGAGAGAGAGACTGGGGGAGAGAGAGAGAGACTGGGGGGAAGAGAGAGAGAGAGACTGGGGGAAGAGAGAGAGAGAGAGACTGGGGGGAAGAGAGAGAGAGAGAGACTGGGGGGAAGAGAGAGAGACTGGGGGGAAGAGAGAGAGACGGGGGAGTGAGAGAGAGAGAGAGAGACTGGGGGAAAGAGAGAGAGAGACGGGGGAGTGAGAGAGAGAGAGACTGGGGGGAAGAGAGAGAGAAACTGGGGGGGGAGAGAGAGAGAGAGAGACTGGGGGGGAGAAGAGAGAGATGGGGGGAAGTGAGAGAGAGAGAGAGACTGGGAGGAGAAGAAAGAGATGGGGGGGGGACGAGAGAGAGAGAGAGAGACTGCTGGATTTAGTTCGGGATTAGCCTGGAGAGGGGGGAAAGGAGCACCTCAGGCCTGGCCTGATGGACCCTTGCGAAGGAAGGAAGGAAGGAAGACGAGGAGCTCTCCCTCCCTCTCCCACCCCCTCACTCTTTCCCTCCCTCACCCTCTCTCTCTCCCTCCCCCTCTCTCTCTCCCTGCCCGTCTCTCCCCTCTTCCCCTCCCTCCCGCTCTCTCTCCCTCCCTCTCCCTCCCTCCCCTCTCCCTCTCTCCTCTCCCTGCCTCTCTCCCTCCCTCCCCCTCTCTCTCTCCCTCCCCCTGTCTCCCTGCTTTCCTCTCTGTCCCTCCCTCCCCTCTCCCTCCCGAGCGCCTCAGGCCCGGACACTGAGCCGAGCCCCGGGACTGGGCCGGGGGGGGGGAAAGGCCGAGTCCTCGGCCCGGGGCCGCAAACGGAGCCGAGCCCCGGGACCGGGGCCGAGGGGGGGGAAAGGCCGAGTCCCCAGCCTGCGGGCGCAAACGGAGCCGAGCCCCGGGACCGGGCCGAGGGGGGAAAAGCCTGAGTCCCCGGCCGCAAATTGGGCCGAGCCCCGAGACCAGGCCGAGGGGGGGAAAGCCCGAGTCCCCGGCTGGGGCCTCCAGCTCCACAAGGTGGGGAGACCTTCCCTGGAAGACAACTGAGTTCCTTCATATTTGAAATGGATCACTTCATTTGTAACTGTTCCTAAATACTATTTAAAACTGAATTAATTTGTTCTTTTCCTTAGTTCCCTGTATTAAAGTTCAGGATTTTAAGCACCCCATAGCTAAGAAGACAACTGCACTACATGATCTGGCATTAAGCCATATAGAACAGGAAGGTGGCAGCTGTTAAAATGTGAATAAAAGTAAAAGCTGAGGTAAAGATGGCCGAATTAACGGCAGTTTGAAAGATTAGGCCCCACCCACACACGCCATGAAACGTCCCCCATGACGCAGCGTGCTCCCCCTGTAGGATTGGTCAACCTTCACGTCACTCAATGCTAATGAGCGGGTTTCCCCCGTATGATTGGCCAACCGCTAATGAGCGAAATTTTGAACGTTTTTTGTCTACTGTCCGAACAATTTTTGTCTGACCAAAAAGTAAATACGCCTAGGACACCCTCCTAATCATAACCTTTCTTTTGATATAACATATGTGTAGTTATGCCCTATAACTTTTGAGTGATGCCTGGACAGACAGACAGAGAGACACCACTATCCTTTTATATATATATAGACTAGCTGGAGTGCCCGGCGTTGCCGAGGGCTTTTTGAGGGCATGTTGTTGTTGGAAGAGAGAGAGCGAGCGACTGGGGGGAAGAGAGCGAGCGACTGGGGGGGAAGAGAGCGAGCGACTGGGGGGGAAGAGAGCGAGCGACTGGGGGGGAAGAGAGCGAGCGACTGGGGGGGAAGAGAGCGAGCGACTGGGGGGAAGAGAGCGAGCGACTGGGGGGAAGAGGGAGAGCAACTGGGGGGAAGAGGGAGAGCGACTGGGGGGAAGAGGGAGAGCGACTGGGGGGAAGAGGGAGAGCGGCTGGGGGGAAGAGGGAGAGCGACTGGAGGGAGAAGAGAGAGACGGGGAAGAGAGAGAGAGAGAGGGAAGGAGAGAGAGAGGGAAGGAGAGAGAGAGGGAAGGAGAGAGAGAGACAGAGAGGGAAGGAGAGAGAGAGAGAGGGAAGGAAAGAGAGAGGGAATGAGACAGAGAGGGAATGAGACAGAGAGGGAAGGAGAGAAAGGGGAAGGGGTAGGGGAAGGGGGGGTGGGGGATGGGAAGGGGGTGGGAGGAAGGGGGTGGGGGAGGAACGTGGGTGTGGGGGAGGAGAGGGGGTGTGGGGGAGGAAAGGGGGTGTGGGGGAGAAGGGGGGGAAAGGGAGGGGGAGGGGGGGAAGGGAGGGGGAGGGGGGAAAGGGAGGGGGAGGGGGGAAAGGGAGGGGGGAAGGGGGAAGAAAGGGGGTGGGGGAAAAGGGGGGGAAAGGGAGGGGGAGGGGGGAAAGGGAGGGGGAAGGGAGGGGGAAGAAAGGGGGTGGGGGAGGGTTGGTGGGAGGGGGGAAGAAGGGGGGTGGGAGGGGGGAAGAAGGGAAGGGGGTGGGAGGGGGAAGGGGGGGTGGGAGGGGGGAAAGGGAAGGGGAAGGGGGTGTGATGGGGAGGAGGGAGGGGGGAAAAGGGGGTGTGAGTGGGGGAGGAGGGAGGGGAGGAGGGAGGGGGGAAAGGGGGTGTGAGGTAGGGGTGTGGGGGGAAAGGGGGAGGGAGGGGAGGAAGTGGGGGAAGGAGGGGAAAGGGAGTGGGGGAGCTAGCAGACCCTCTCCCCTCTGCCAGTGTTGAGAGGTGCGCTGCCGGCGGTTGGAAAAGGCTAGGCCCCGGGGCCTCAGGCACCCGCACTGACATGGCCCAGCCGAGCCCAGCGCCCTGTGCAGCCCGAGCTCCGCAGCCGCCGTTCGGCCGCAGGCCACAAAGCACCCGAGCCCAGCGCCGGCGATGGCTCTGCAGAGCTCCGTACCGCCCCGCCAGCCTTTACAAAGATGGCGGTAGTGGCTACGCTCGGCTCATTACCGCCCCGCCAGCCTTTACAAAGATGGCGGCAATCGTGGGCCGCTTGTTGAGCGGGATGGGAGGTCCCTAGCTCGGGCGTGGCTGGGCAGGAGACGCCGAGGCCTGCAGTCGGGGTAACCCTGGAAGGTTGCGGCGCCCGGCGGAGGTAGCGAGTCAACAGGAAAAAAAGAGGGTGTAAGGTAGGAAAATTAATCAGCTTAGAAAAAATATTTACAAATGAATTTACTTTCTTTAAAAACAATTTGAAAATAAACACGCAGAAAGTGGGAAAAAGAAATGAAGAGTTAGCAATCAAGATGGTGGCCACTCACCTCAGCTCAGAAGGATTAGGCCCGCCCACACACGCACCGATTGGTCAACCGTCAGGTCACTGAACTGTAGGATTGGTCAATCGTCACGTCACTCGACTCTAGGATGGCCCGCCCGCACGCGCAGTGAACCCGCCCCGGTGACGCAGCGATTGGTCGACCGTCGCGTTGCTCAACTGTATGATTGGTCAACCTTCACGTCACTCGATGCTAATGAGCGGATAATGAGCGGAATTTTGAATGTTTTTTATATACCGTCGGCACAATTTTTTGTCTGACCAAAAAGTAAATACGCTTATGACCATTCTGGAATCATAAGCTTTCTTTTGATGTAACACAGGTGTAGGTACGCTCTATAACTTTTGAGTGTATGGAGGACAGACGGAAAGAACAGACAGAAGAGCTCTTTTATATATATAGATAGACTAGCTGTCTCTCTCTTT